>NW_026929742.1:0-39297 GCF_032062105.1 Saccostrea cuccullata | reverse complement strand
TTATATGGTCTTATCGGAAGAACAGGTCTCCACATCCCAGATTGGGATTTGAATCCGCGACGTAAGGATGAATTCCTTACTTTGCGACTCTAGAGCAGACGCTCAAACAACTGCACCAGGCGGGCGACAAATTTGTAACGAAGATATAGTTTTAAAATTGTGTTACTGTTTAAAGTTTGAACAGTTATAAAACATGAGAGTTAAACTTTCTCAAAACAATTTTCAAAATTTGAAAAAGAACAGAATCAGATTTGTATTTTGACTTTGCATTTTTATAAAATTTTATGCCCGTGTATAAAAACAATAATTACAAAATCAATAATTTTTTTTTGTTATATTTGTTTATCAAAACTAATTTTTAAAGATTTTTTGTACAAAACAAATACAAATAGACATGTGGAGAACTCTTTCCTAAACAAACTTGAATGATTAGTTTTCAATCCCCGAAAATATCTATTTCTAACCAATGAAGATTTAATATATTTCCCCGTTCCTTGTGAATTATAGTTGACGATGGTTTAAATCATTTATAATCTTCCTAAGAGGTATCAAAAATCAGAAAAGGAGATATAATGATAAAAACTCACTTTCTGAAGTACAGTATTCATAATAATAATATCCATCTAAAAATTGAAAAAAAAATGTTTATCTGAGGATAATTTTAGTTTTATTTATATTTAAAATGTTCAAATTTGAAAATAATAAGAGAAAAAATACGAATTATTTTTGAGCATTGACTTGTTATATAATTACTTTGTATTATTGCTGATTAAGAAGCTCGTAATATGTTATTAGATTAAATAAATTTTAGTCACATACAAGTATTAAAAAATAAAATATTAAAAATTCTAGTTATCTTTGAGACTTCGTATAATTTATGGTGTTAATTGTTACCAGAAAAAGCATCAAACCACGGAGGACAGACAATAATAGTATTTATCAGCACCACATATTCAAACTTCATCTGAAAGATAAGGTTAATTGATCATTTTGTCAAGTAAGAATTTACATTGACTTCAATATTGCAGTGTAAAACAATACTTTGTTATTTTTACATTCTGCTTAAGAAAGGTAATACTTTTCTAAATTTTAACATATCAGTATCTAAAGGATTTTTACCTTGGCTGTATTTTTAAGGAAAGCTTCATATACCCATCAGTAATTGACTCAAATTGGAAGTGCGATCGCTACCAGTTTTTAAAACCTGTTCTTGTAAATAAAACCACACACTTAGGTCATTGAACAATATGAAGTATACTGTATAAGACTTTTCCTGTAAAATTACTTAAGTGTACAGTGAGCTTTTTTCCTATCTAGGACTAACTCATATTTTACAAAACATCACGCACGCAAACGAAAAAAAACAGACAAAAAGCTTCAGCATTTCAACTTTCAATGATAATAAATGGAATTCTCAAAAAGGTCAAATGTGCATAATCACGTATACATTCTATTAGAAAAATCTGTTATTCAATAGTGTATTTCTTTGTGAAATCCGGTTCATGTACATTTTGTTTTTGGAAAAAAATGTTTGTTGTTTTATACTTATGCGTAAAGTTGGCCATATTTGATGCAACCTTTGTTAACTAGTCTTCCTTAAAAGCGAAAAAGAAATATGAAAAAAAAAAATAATTATAATTACTAAACATGCTAAATACAGGGTTATTTTCGCCCTGTGTTAATTTCGCACTTTCACACTTGCTTACAATTTTGTCAAGTTTGAAATCCGCAAAATCATAGTTCTGTTAAGGAACTTATACAGAGTGCTTTGATTTGGACCAGTTTTAATGTGACCTGCCCAAATGTGACAATGGCGAATGTGTTGAAATAAACTTGGAAGGGTTAGCTTTCCCTATATACAACATATATCACTCATCTTTCTCATTCATTGACCGTTGGGTATTCAACTGGCCGTGGGCTGTTATAAAACACGTCAATTAAATACTTTAAGGCTACTTAAAAGCTTTGAAATATACCTGTCTATTTCATTTTCAATTTCATATTTCGAATATTGGATACAAATGTAAGTGCATGAATAGCTCAGGTTGAATTGATATATATATACATGTAAAGCAGTACATGTTATATCTTTGTTATCAATGTCATCAATGTCGTTTTCATCCACCTAATGATCACCTTACACTATGAGTTTTTTTCTATAATATACATGATGTAAGATCAATTTTTTTCCCTAGAGATTTGATTCCATTGTACTATATTGTACAAACATGTGATCAAAATGACTCTTTATGACTCTTGGAGACCTTTCCTTTGAGATTTACAAAATGAAACGTATGGAGATAACTAATAGTATTCAAGATCGAAAGTCTTTAAAATAGTACAAAATAGAAGCAGAGCAAACACGGTCATCCAAAACATCAGAGGTGGGATCAGGTGCCATGGAGGAGTGGGCATCCCATGTCGACCGGTCACACACGATGTCTTGAATCCTTCTTTTATATCACTAGAATATTCATTGACCCCATACTGCATGCAAATTTATGTCTCCTAATATGGTTATTACACACACTGTAAAAATCCTCTCTATAGGATGTTTTTAATTACTTTGACTAGCTCTCTTGCATCACTGTTAACGAAAGAGTTTTATGTGGTACATGTATATGCGTCCTAATGCAAAAATAAATCCCCTTACATGTATAATCTTTTACCTTTCTTACATTTAGTTTTGTTTAAAATTATCGTTGATTTCTTCTGTTGTTTCCCCTATCTTAAAGGATATGACATCATTTTTTTGTCATTATTACTGGAGTAGAGGGCACACACAGCTGGTAATATAGTTGATGAAACTGTTGGTAAGTAAGGAAATGCGTGGTTGTTTTATATATAAATACTGAACGAAATCATATCATGAACGCATACAATTCATTTCATTCCTGACTTATTTTTTTTATGCATATAAAAAATATTTTTCCAATTTTTATTTTATTTATTGATTTCATATGTTTTGATTGGACGTGAACAAATTCAATAAAAACATTTCCTCATCAAAAAATTTTGAGTCAGAACTACTTTCTTGACCTAGTTTTTATTTTTTAAATGAAACAAATTGTTACTTCTAGTCTATTTTAATTTATCGATATCAGAAATATGAAATTGACCTTCGTTAATGTGTTTAACATATGCTAGATCCACTTTGACGTCATAATTGATTTAATGTTACCTTTTCCCTACTTAACAGTTGTAATGGTTCATGTATTATTACACTCTGAAATGAGAAAATTTGTAAGGTTCTTTCATTTGCTAGATCTTGACCTTTAGCGGCCAGATCAAAGAGTGTCCCATGCCATGTACATGTAATAAAAATACACAACTTATTGTGTAATTTGTATTGTATGCAACTATTTTCAGAGAATGTATAAAAAAGACGTGTTAAAGATTTTGTGTAAATATTTTTTTTTTGTCTTTCACGAAATGATATATATGCACTTCTTTTCGTAATTTATTGTAAATTATTCATTTATATTTTAATGGTTGGTGTTTGATTACAAATTTTCTATCAAATGAATTTTTGATATGAAAATAAATATTCACATTTTAAAACTGCACTTAAACAATCAATTAATAAATAATTCCTGTGAAGGCGCTGAAAGGTCAAGTAAAGAAAGATTAATAAATAAGCTAATGTTTCTCGTTAGTTTGCGGGGAAAGTAAATATTTTTTCACTTTTTGTTACCATTTAGGTATGTTTTTCATTATTTTAAAGATTGATAGCAAACTGACAAAGTCTTCTGAAAAAAATATTCACAAATTTAGGATAGAAAAATTATTGAAAATTTAACATGTAATAGAATTCATTTGCCTTTACATCTTTTATGTAGACTTAACTTTTATATCGGTTGAATAAAAAAAAAATATTCTAGAGAAATATTGTTCAATACTGCTCAGTAAATAAAGCCTTTAAAGGACAATTTATTTTGTCAAAGAATTATTTTTTGTACGTGATTTTCATATTCTCTTTATGACAAGTTATCCCCCCGCCCTTTAAAAACGATTGAAAAAATGTGAAGTCGCAGTATGTAATTACCATTCCAAGT
This sequence comes from Saccostrea cuccullata, assembly GCF_032062105.1. NCBI lineage: Eukaryota > Metazoa > Mollusca > Bivalvia > Ostreida > Ostreidae > Saccostrea > Saccostrea cuccullata. Next base: position 35,242 of record NW_026929742.1, on the reverse strand, counting down.
TTCACAGGCTGCACTACATTTAATACATGTAGCAAGAAAACATGTCCTCTGCTTTTTACTGATTGATAAGCGAGTATTAATTTATCAACTTGAAAGATATGAAAATCTTGAAACAAAGACTTTTCCGGCATATGTTCTACCTCAAATGAAAACAAAACTGACGACAAACAGAACAAACAGGCGGGAATACTATGTTTATGTTATTGTCAGATCATCTCACGCCATGTTCTCGACGTTCCTAATGGACTTTTACGAGAAGCACTGACTTCTACAGTTGACGATTTACGTGGACATTTAAACTTGTATCATGTACGGAAGTACCAAATTGATAATGCATAAGAAAACCTTTCTAGTAGTGATAGGTATGGTAATAGGGGCACTAACATGTGAAGACGGGGAGTTGAGAGTAGTATGGTTTCTTTTAGGACAACGTATATTTGCATTGAAATAAACCGTTATTTTCGTTTATTGAAGAGCCATTCTCTGTAATGATTTGAAATTTTATGTAGTAGCTGTGGCACATATAGTCTCAGAATTTCTCCAAACTCTCTATGATAAAAGTCATTAATACCCAAAACTGAAATCAGGCAAAAATTGGTTGCTATGTTTTAAAGTTACCATGGCAACATGTCTTAAAGTTCGAAAAATGGCATTTTTTAAACATGTTTAGAGCCCCGTAGTTAACATTTGCGGCAAAGCAAACAATTGGCAATTACTGTTTCCAAAAGTTGAAGGTCAGATATCTCCAATGCATGATAAACATGTTTGGTAAATCAATTATTACATATGTTACTATGGTAACAAAGTATTCAAAAGTAAAAAAAAAATATTAATTGAATTTTATAAAGTCATACACGTAAAAATAAAAAGCAATATAGGATGAAATGTGACCAAGTAATAGAATAAAGAGCCTTGAAACATATACCAAGAACAAAATATGATATTTCATTTTGGTTGGCAATGGTTGCCAAGGTTTTTATACCTCAGAGAGCCTTCAAGGTACATGTAACTCTCTGTATGTTTAAATCTGATCCTATCTTTTGAAAAAAAGCACATTTCATCATGACCAATGATCAATTTTATAAGATGTTGGTGTGCTCCCATTTGAAAAAATTCAAATTAGATTCTTTAAATAGAGCGTTGCTATGGAAATAATCAGAAAATATATGCTTAAAAATCTGAAAAATATTTTCTTTCCTTGGATACGTACCCTTAAATGTAGATTCCGAAAACTTTTATGATTGATATTTATTAACAGCTAACTTGACTTTTAATTTTGACTATCATCCAATCTCTGAGTGGATGCAAGAAGTTGGCACACAGGGTTTAATATTAATATAAAGTTCACAAAATCGAACATTTTCCCTTCTTGGTAACCATAGCAACAGTGTTGTTTTATTCATCAATTTTTTTCAATATATGTTATTCAACTTCAGTTCTAACAGATAAGTACTATTCAAGCTGAGTCCTTTAATTCATTTCATGATTAAATGGCAATTAAATTCTTAATGCAGCGAAAAAAATTCGCTTTTAAGCACTGGTACTTTGTTTCCATGGTAACACTGCAAAGTAGCAATCATACCCAATTTTTCTTATGGTTTTGGTGTTGCAAGGTCCTAAGGATGCATCTTTGCCAGTCTTGAATTTTCATGTTTTTCCTCAAGACAGTAGCATTAACCCAAACTTAGTTACTGGTTTTGCATGGTTACACTGTGTTACCATGGCAACCATAAAAGTTATTTATAAAATTATATTGCATATTCTTATATACTTTAAAAGGTCAAACATTTTCATTGTTTTTCTTAAGTCGTTGATTGAGTTTGAGCATGTAAGACCTACCATTAGTGAATACGGAGTGTTTTTCTGCATATTTCAGCATTTTAAATGTATTCCAAATGTACCCTTGGTTACCACTTATTTAGAGATATATTCTAAACAGTTTCTATACAGCATAAGTGACATCAAGGTGTCATGTTTTTGTGAGAGTGGTATGTTTGCTTTTTCTAGTTTTTATTAAGCCACAGTCAAGATTTAAAGTGGCTGAAAATCTCGATTTTTCAAACTTTGCCGGCTGTTGCCATAGCAACCGAGACACAAAGCAACGAAATTTTGTTTGATATTTGTTTCTGGTGTCTAGTACTAAACATCGGTGAAGTTTCATCAAAATCGGTGACCATGCGTGGCAACAAAGTTTAAGTGGTTATAGAGAATGGCTTTTAAATGTTGAGCAAAATATTTATATCACAAAAGAGCAACAGTACATAGCGTAAAAGTAAGCGTCAACTGTAAAAGTCAGCGCTCCTCGTAAAAGTCCATAAGGCATAAAAAAAATTTAGCTCAGTTCTCTGCAGCGCTGTGTTTGAAAAAAAGAAATAAGTAGCTCTTTTTTAATGTCCCTATCAGGACTTTTTCACTCATAAAGAAGGCACCTGCACTTGCCAGTGCAGGGCTATATGCTATATATATTGATTTTTACCTATGCTTAGCAATCATAGCCATTGAGCGATGAAGGATCTTTTCCATGCCAGTGCCTACATGACCTAAAATGGTCTACTCCGAGAGACCAGTCTCTACATCCCACAGAGGGATTCGGACAATGTAAGGATCAACTCCTTACTCCTTAAATCTAGAGCAGACGCTCAAACAACTTCGCCACGGAAGCGACAGAATAAGTAGTACTTTGTACATAGATTGAAAGAAAGCTTTCGAAAACCATCTCTTCAAAGTTAGACGAAATATAAATAGTCCAATACCAAAAACATACAAAAATCAAACATATTTTTAAATAAAATGGAGAGCAATTTATTTTAAGAGAAATACAAAAGAATAAGTTATATAACAGCTAGTCAAAAAAAAAATATTTACATATGTGCATGTAGAATTATGTTTCCAATATAATGTATATTAAGTAGATGTCCATAGGTCGAAAAAAGCAAATATATGTATACTACGATGGAATGTTGTATATGATTTATAATATCTTAATGCAATATAATTATTATAAAGGTCTTAAATTTCACATGATTGATCTTTAACGATATTCCATTATCCCTTGGAAGACTTTTCACTAAAAAATTGTTCTATTTTTTGAAAAAAAAATTAAAGAAAATTATTATTAATCATTTATAACACACCAGGAAGCTAACTTTAAGGTAGGTCGCGGGTTTGCTTTTGTCATCAATTTTGGTACACAATTTTGACGATTCGAGCGGCTGTTTTGTGCACATTTGATTATGACGTCAGTGACGTCACAAAGGCAACGTTGCGTTGTTTCCCGTTTAATTCTCTGCAAATGACTTCAAGTCTGTACAAATCAAGTAGATTAAAACAAAGTGCATACTATTGTAAGTAAACCTCGTACATGTTTTATAATTAAATTTCAGTCTGAACTCTGATGTTATTATATGTAATGCCCTAGGAAAAATTAAATACAATACCAAATGAAAGGAATATAATTTATATTGTAAGTACTAGTATTACTAAACTGCTAAAAGTCAATCAGAATAAGTCCGTGAAAGTTATGGTATACAGAAAGAAAGTTATCATAAATAAAACTGTTTAGCGGAAAACTTGAGGGGTTGTATTTGCGCACGTTATTTGCAGCTCGGAGGAACATGTGTATTGCATCATGACTGCTAATCAAAGCCGGGGCGAAAATATGCGTATAATTTTCAGGGTGGAATCAATCCTCAACAATGAAAACGCATTAAATTTAATACATGTATTTTCCTGTTCCTTCTTACTATCATCATCATTATTACTAAGTATTGTTTGGTTATTATGTACATGTATTTAAATCTCGTGTAGTCGACTTGTTTTACTGGCTTATAAATTGTGAAATGTATTCAAAATCCAGATTGATACAAACACCTGAGCTGTAAGACCTATATATATATGACACTGTAAACATTTTACAAGTATTTTTTTTTTTATAATAAAAGGTTTTAAAACAAAAGCTCTAGTCTAAGTGTAAAAGCTAAATGCATGTATGTATTTTGCATTTTGCGTATGGAAATTTGATTAAGAGAATTCGAAATTAACAAATGTTTAAGAGTTAGGCCCATTTACTAGCTTGCGTCTAATATAGAAAGAAAATTGCAAGCAGCCCCCCCCCCCCCCGGTAATATCCCCAGTATCTGGAAGTTTTTTTCTTTACCGTTTTCGAATAAAGTGATCAAATTTATGTGTTACATGTATGCCTGATATCCTATTCACCACGAATTTCTTAAAAATACAGGAACTAATTAAATATTTTATCACTCGCGGTGTTGTCGCTGCATGTAAAGTCTGATGCTCGAGGAATGTTTATACCGTTCATTCTGACTCTGTGATCAGAATATGAATTTCACAATACTAGTGAAAATAAGTTGCTGGTAAAATTTTGCGTCTATGACATCCTTTAGATCTTGCATATTCAAATGACAAAATATCTATATTCGTACTGTAAAAGTTTCTACGTTCAGCAAATGACGTTGTAGACATAAATAACGCCATAAACGCAACATTTTAGCAATATAAAAGGAAACTTTCAAATTATTTAGCGAAAAATCTAGCGAGAAGACATATTGATTTTTTTATATCAATAGTTTTGAGTTTACCTCATCTTGACATTTTGAAATTCTTGACTAATTCGTCTACGTCTTTAAAAAGTTATCCAACCTTTTTAAAAAAATCTATTTTCACGAAATTGCCTTAAAAACGTCATTTTTCCGTGTATGTCAATAGTAAAGCGTAAAAAATGTACTAATAACAGTACCGCATTTACAGTTATATAGCATTAAAACTACGTAGGCAAATTTTATAAAAATAGCAGATAATACTCTGTAAATTCTCAGGAATATTATATCAAATTTTCAGGATATGTTTTCTCGTAAGAATTTTTATGCAGTAAACCCGCGACCTACCTTAAGCAGCCATTGTTATTTCAATCGTTATTTATTACATCAAATATATTTATTGGTATGTGTGGATGTGTTGGTATATTTGAAACAGAACTTTGTCGAGACATTAAACTTTACGAAACGTAGAATATACAATATAGTTATCTTTTAACAAAATTCCTTTTAAATGCTGATTTTTGAAGAATTATTGGTTTCTTAGCAAAAATACCTATAGATTCAAAAAAACACGCAAAAGTACATATATGTATTAGAATTGGTAAAATTGGTAAATGTTCTAAAAACATTGTTTGTTTTTAGCCAATTGCTCATATAAACGAGTCTCGTTTCCTTCAAGATGTTCGTACAAATTAAGATTATTTTCTCCCAACTGTTCGTAAAAACGAGTTTCGAGGTCACCCAGTTTTTGGTAAAAATTTTCATTCCCGTGTGAATTGTTTTTTGGTATACTTTCCTCTAATTCGGTAATATTTGTATAAGTATCTTCATTTTCTTTTGTAGTTTGTCCTAGTGATTGTTCACTGTTTTCATATAAATCCCAACTATGTTTTCCCTCAGTGCTTTCTCTATCTGCCGAAGATTGATTTTCTTTACAGGACCCATCAAAATTGCCATTCCTGCTTTCCGACTTCTTGCACCTGCTGGATCGTCTTTATAGAACATAGATAAAAGAAATAATTAATGTTTTCACTTTTTTTTCAATTGATACTCATTAATTTTACTTTTTATTTCATCGACTTTGATTATGATTATTCTTTTAAAATGATTTTAGAAATTATTACTTACAAACGCCATCGCCAAATCAAAAGAACCAAAACAATAAATGCCACTAAGACTGAGACAACAACAATAAATACATTTCCCGGGACTGTAAACTCTTCAGATGTTGAGGTTACCAGTAGGTCACAATTTTCTTTGGAATTAAAGACTACGCTGTTGTTTTTGTTGATTCCAAGACCTAAAACAATTCCGTTTTAAAACCTACGTAAGATTCGATTTCGTGTTCAAGAAATACATATATATTAAAGAACAAGTTGCTGTCCTTTAAAAAAAGGACTACAATACGTGGACCATATGCATGTGTTTCAAACCAAAAGTCAATTTATTAAAGAAAATTTCGAAGTTTATTGGATATTCATGTAGGTTCGTTCACATTTTCTACAGCGTTTGTCTACTTTGACTGTTTTGGACTATTTTGATACACATAACCCATAATGGTTGGGACTTTACATATATTATCGTTTTACTAACAGCGTGACAGTTTGCTTGATGGGGAGTGCTTAAATTTCGTATGCTGATTATCATTTTACTCCTCGATTGGATGTTTGATTTCAATGGAATCAATAATACTTTGCATATGAAACACAGAACCCAGCAATACCACTGACAATACTGACCAATCACAGTGAATAAACAACAATTACATGTGAACGGACAAAGCAAGTTTTACTTCCTGTAATGATGATATTGATAGCTACATAATACAACAGTAGCAGAATAGCCTTATTATTTCCATTCTTTAAATTTTCTTATACATGTTATACGTATTTAAAAACCCATCCCGTGAAATCACAACAAATATAATACATGTTTTGGGGACAGAAAACGGGCTTTGACTGACCACGTGTTGCTCCTGACTACAAATGCCGTACTGGAAAAGAACCTTTCAATGTGATTGACCAGTATTATCGGGGTATTGTTGTATTCCGAGTTTCATATGCAAATTAGAAATGATTTCATTGATCCAATCAATGAGTAAAATGATAACCAGAACACAAAATTTTAGCATGCCCCATCAAGCAAACTGTCACGCTGTTTGTAAAATGATAATACTAGTATTCTAGATTTATTCAGAAGAGATCTATCATTGGAAAATTAGATCTGATGGTACACGTGTAGCAGAACTCTATAGTACGCAGATTTTGTTTTCGGCGCCCCCCCCCCCCCCCGCCTCCCTCACATGGAAAACTGTTGCTACATACTTGAATCAAGCTGTATTTGGATTCCTGTATATCAAATTATTATGCGAGTCTTGATGCTCAAAACTAATGCCTGTGAAGACTTGTTCTATTTTTTAAAAGCTAGAACTAGTCGTTGAATGAAGTTTTCAATTCAAGTTGTTAAGTTATCTTATATATAGTATATACTGCAAGTTCTTCCTACTTATGGGAATGCTTGTGCCATAGAATGAATGTTTAGTTATGTGTATACATTAGAAATTTGGATCCACCAATCAATGAACTCTCAATCGCATCATCTCGGGTCTTTCCGTCAGAGGTCGTAAAACTATTCGGAAAAGCCAATTCGTGTAGCGGAGTCAGCCGAGGATTGCCGATTGGAACTCTCTAGCATTCTCGCGCATGCGTAGCCTGGCGTATGTCCAGGGCATCCGGTTTAATCTCGCTTATATATTTACTGCGTGGACCTCAGGGTCCACGCAATCACATTAGATTGACTGAAGGATTGTATATTGCTTTACGTCTCATTCGAGAATTTTTGACACATATAAAAACCTCACCATATATCGGTGAAGGGCTTCAAAGTTTGACCTTTACTCGGCACTCAGGACCATTGAGCAGTGAGGGGTCTTAATCGTTCCAACGTCTGCCACTGAAACGTGACCTCGGTTTTAAAAGTCTCATCAGACTGAGTTTAAGTGAACAGTAAAAAATATATATATAAGAATATGTTTTAGTGAATTTTTATACTTGTTGTTTACTTTTAAAAGTAATATTAAGGACACATAAACACAAAAATAAAAGTGAATAAAACCTATCGTAAGGATGATCCAGATACCAGCGGCTCTCTCTCCTCACTCAGTGTCCAGTTTGCCCATGTTTTGTGTTTTGTAGTTATTTCAGTTGTTAAAAATCGATCATGGTCATAAAAAGAAGCTGATTACACAAAGATGCAGCAAAGTACAAATTTATTGTATTTAGTTTCGTCACGAGACAACAGTTTTCATTGGTGATAATTGATTTTTTTCCCAACAATTGTTGAGACGACTCATTTGTTATGATACTTAGAAACTATCATACCGTTCTATCCTGTACCTTTGAAATAAACACATTTATTGGAAAGTAAAAGACTTACCTTTACTGGTAATGGTTAATCTCGACCTTCAGTGTCGGTCAACGATTTAATACATGTAACTCATGAATACCTCATCAAAATTAAATTATTGAATACTAGTACTTAGAATCGTGTGTTGTAAATTAGGATTATCAACCTTTTTTCAATATCAACTTAAAAGTACTTAATTATGTGGGTTTTCCTTTTTGGTAAAGTGTCATTTTATAACGAAATATGAGAATTCCCAAGCTCCATTTCTTTGAGGAAGCCGATGTTTATGTTATCAAAACTTTACTTTTATGGAATGGAATCATTGTGTCAGATTTAGAAAAAAATTCATAGCTTAGATAACCGTATTACTAACGTTTACCATATAAATCTATATTTGAATGCTTAATGTAGAGCAGAACGTTTAAGGGTTTTTTGAGCAATATGGATAGCGGCTTGGAGGAGCAATTCCTTGATCAAGCAACTGATTTTAAGGATATTTTTTCGTACAACAATTTGGGACCAGAGATAGAAAGCATAGATAATATTCCTGTTCGATGACTGGGATGTTAATTGTATAAATGACTGACTCACAGTAACGTCATAATTAGAAGGTGAATAAATTTTAGTTTTAATTAGATTTAGAAGTTCCAAAAAAATCTCCAAAAAATACGACAGTAATAATGAACCTAACATAAGAGGCGATATTGTTAAATTTTAAGCATTGTCCGCTGAAGTCGTTTTACAATGGTTATGTAATATTTCAAATTCCTTTACAATGTCTGATTTCTGATTTAATGAAAACTTAGAGATGTATAAGTTTGCACATTGTTTTTTAATTTAGTTTTCTAATGTGGTTCTTTCCGTTCACGGTAGCTCAATAGGTAGAGCGCTCGCTTCGTGATCGAGAGGTCGTGAGTACCAACCTCGGTCGCGACTGACCTAAGTCGACAAGAAATGGGAAACAACTGTTCCTTCGCCATGCGCTCGGCAATTTGAAGTGAAAGTTGCGGTTCCTTCGGATGAGACCTTAAAAACCGAGGTCCCGTGTCACAGCAAACGTTGGCACGATAAAGATCCCCAACTGCTCAATGGCCCTGAGTGCCGAGTAAAGATCAAAATTTGAAGCCCTTCACTGGCATACGGTGACGTCTCCATATGAGTGAAAAATTCTCTAGAGGGACGTTAACAACATACAATTAATCTATAGATTTTGTGTCATTTTTATCGTCAAATTATCATCATTAGAAACTTTGAACAAAATTTAACTAATTCGGAAGTGATCTAGTTCTTCGTCAGAGACCAATGCTTCGCGTCAAATCCAGATTAAAGGATGGTTATTCATGGTCCTAACAGCTTTAATAAACATATCAATAAGGGCCTTCAGTGGTATGAAAATTAAACAAAATTGATGTTCATAGAAGTCCAGTATTATCTCAAACAGTCTGAATCATCCATAAGAGTTACACCTATATGCGCAACGCCCACGTAGTGTTAACCAGGAAGCATATGTTTGATACACTGGCCTGTCAGATCCCCGGAACTGAATCCCCCTTCAACACAATTTCAACGGTTTAGAAAGATCTATGCAGTAGATGTCGCAGCAGATAGGTCAACCTCCTATTCAGGGGTACATGATATCCATGAGAAACGGATGTCTTGCAGTAATTAGAGCAAGTGGAGGTCTCATTTAATAGTGATTATTTTATGTGAATTTTCATTTTGAGGATACATCATGTCCTTGACACTTTACTTTAAAGTCAGACGAGATACGTGAAATTTTCGCAACATCAACCTGAAACATTCATTATTAACCATGAATTAAAGAAATTATTTATTCTATGCATTTTTTTCCTTTTAACTTACCGTTCACGGTAGCATACTGGTAGTGTTCGCTTCGTGATCGGGAGGCCCGGGTTCGATTCTCGTTTGCGGCGCCGCGTCAAACCTAAGACGTAAACATAGGTAGCGACTGTTCCTTCGCCAAGCGCTCGGCATCATAAGGAAAAGTCACGGGTCTTTCGGATATGACCTTAAAACGTAGGTCCTGTGTCACGGTAGGAGCTGGCACAATAAAGAACCCTCACTGCTCGATGGCCTGAGTGCCGAGTATAGGTCTAAATTTGAAGCTCTTCACCGGCATCGGTGACGTCTCCATATGAGTGGAAAATTCTCGAGAGGGACGTTAAACAATATACAATCAATCAATCACTCCTTCTAACTTAAAATATGATAGGTGAAGAAGTTTGGTTCAGTGTTTATCTCTTTCAACTGACTTTGTCCTCAAGACAAATTATTTGCCCTGAGAAGGACGTTTACCTGCAAGCCGAAAGGTGATCAAGGGAAATAAAGGAAAGAAGAAATTAAAAAAAAATGTTGCTGGACAGGCTATTGAACATGGGATGCCTGAATCACAGGTCAGGTGCCCCAGCTCACTAACTAAAGCACTATATAGTAATAGATACATGTATGACATAATTATCTTAATGAATGTATTTTGCTTACAGTCCGATATGGTTGCATTTGCATTCATCTTTGATTGTGTTGTTGTTCTCAGTGAGTTATGAGTTGGCGATGCTATAGATGGCGTGGTAAGTATATTTGATGTCATAGTTGTTTGTGGAAATGTAGGAGGAGTTGACATTGTTGCACAATCTTGGATTGGTACTGTTGTCGTCGACATTGACTGTATTGAAGATGTTTGATTGCTGTATACCTGTGAAAAGTCTTTCAAATTTCTCCGAGACTGCACTGGATACAAATGCTTGAAAATTTTTCTTAGTGTAACATTTATAATATTTTAAAATAATGAAAAAAAAAAACAAATATCACCTTCAGAATAACAAGAATGAAAGCTATTCATTATTTTTCTTAATCTTTGAGAGAGCATTATTAATTTTCTAGAAAATTAAAGCATGAAGGATATGGAGATAACTAACAGTATTCTATCTCAAAAGTCCATTAAACAATACAAAATAGGAGTAGAGCAAACATAGACCTCAAAAACATCAGAGGTAGGATCAGGTGCCATGGAGAAGTAAGCATTCCCTGCCCACCGGTCACACCCGCCATGTGCTCCTTGTCATGATCATGAAATAACGGAAAAATCATGGTCATTTCAGTGTATAAATAAGGTACTAGCAACTGGTAAGAAAAACTTCAAAACGGTCAGCATTTGACTCAATGATAAATCGTATTTGCTGACAAGGTCGTTGTATCGAACATATAGAGCTTACCAAATGATTACTTTGAACGAGACTGCTGAATTCTTGTTTCATCAACTTGTTTGTCCATATTTTACCTCATTTTAGAAATTGTTCATATGTAGAGCATGCTCCTGCGTATTGAATCAACTGAGATATATATACTCCATATGCAGGTGATGAAGATATGTTGCTGCATAAGCAAGCGAAGTTGACGATAGAAAAGTAAAAGTCACCACGTTTATCATTGACCTTAGTTGTTAGATTACAATTAATGTCTTTTCAAGTAAAATATCCAAGTATGAAACAGATGTAACGCTACACAGGATGTATCCTATCAATATAAGAATGGAAATTACCATTATTAATTGATAGTACTTCATCAGTACATCTAAATGTGGAAGTGAAGGCCACAGGAAGTTTTTCTTCTTTCATGCATAATATTTTGCAAAAATTCTGCTTCTTATGAATACAAAAATAGGAATGAAAATAATCATTGTTAATTGACAGTAGGTCATCAATACATGTATATCTAAATGTCCAGTTGAAGGCTACAGCAAGTGTTTTCTTCTTTTCATGCATAAGATTTTGTACAAAGTCTGCTTCTTACAAAATAGGTCAGCTAATAACAGAGCGCAATTGGTACCAATTGGGATTCCAGTAGATTGTTGAAAGACCTGGTCTCCAAAAACCACATAGATTTTGTCAGAAATTCAAGCATCTTCTTGATGTAATCATTAAAGTACTTATGTTTGCAATCAGAATGTATTTTAACAAAATATATTTAAAAAAGCAGCTGTCAATGATATCAAAAAGCCTGGCCTTTGATATATCGTTGGGAATGGTTGTGTATGATATTGAAAAAGCTGCATGTTAGATATAAAGATGTTATTAAAAGTTAAAAATTATCCATGCAGGAATATTGCGTAAAAATAAAGGGAAATTCCAAATGAGGAAAAAAGTCAAATTGCAATACCACAGCGAAAGCATTTGCCTTAGATTTAATTCGTGACGATGTAACGAATGATCATGAGTCATTGTAAGTATAGAATAGCATAAAGGCTGGGACTTATCTAAACAGAATTTTAACAATTAAAAATGTTTATTGAGAAGCCGGTCCCCACCTCCCCTTTTTGTTCCACTTTATTCAAATAATGGTACTGTTTTAGTGTATGAAAAAAATTGGTATTGAAAAAGTTGGACCCTCAACACCCACACCCACCACCACTTCACCTCTCGGAAGAAAAAGAAAACTTTGAAGTTGAGACAATTTTTACCTTTTTTCATTTCTTTTAATTTTTGCTTGTCATGTTATTTTTAAGGTGAAGTTGATTTTTTCTCTTACTTGCCCCCCTCCATAAACGATGCAACGTCCCGGTTACATATATTTTTACACTAATTGTAGGGCCATTATATACACACTGACTTTTCGAGGGATTTTTTCGTTATGTCTTGATCATGACTTGTTGGTAGGGGATGCTCTGATATCCATGGCACCTGATCCCACCTGTTTTTTTTTGTTTTTTTTTTGGGGGGGGGGTCTGTGTTTGCTGTATTCTGTATTGTTTAAGAGGAGATAGGGCACATGTCACATGACTCGAAAGACAGACCAAAGTCGCTGAAGATGTACACGTTAAACGTTGTTAAAATCAACAGTTATGTAGCTTTATTAAAAAAATGTTTTGTTTAAACATTTATTATAAAAAAAAATATTCAATAATTATAAAAGATATAGCCAACACTTAGATAATGTGAAAGGAGATCATAAAATTCTTACTTACCAGAATATCTTGTAGATCTATACGGCTGAATATTCTACTTCCTTCGCCTGTAGTTGTCATGGTCTTCAACTGCAGCGTTATGCCCCTTTCTAACATGCTCAAATTACTAAATGCATTGCCATGTTCAAAAATTGTCATTTTATAAACCTGTTTCCAAACATTAGTTTCATATTTAGCCCTCTCTTTATAGGAATAACTTTTTATCCTGATTTTACAGCGTCTTTGAATAAAATCTTTTTGAAAAGGGCTATTTTCGCAATAAAGTGAGGAATGGGCGGGGATATAAGCAATCACAGAGAGATCATTGGCTTCCGTATAATGACCGTTAAACATGAAATTTGAATCTGCGTAAGGTATTGTTAATTGCAGGTGAATGTTGGCTTTCCCTCCTAGGTCTATAAAAAGTTGTGGAGTTAATACCTAGAAGGAAACATACACATTAAAGCATAAGCAAGCTTAACTTCAATCACGTATAAATATGAGTTATAAACTCATATTTTATAACGGCATAATTATCCATTTAAAACATAACTTTGAGAACTAAACAACGGATAATAGTCTTGTTCTGGTTTTTGAAAAGAAGATAACATACAGATATAGATTTTAATGGCAAATGATATTTTTTTAGATTATGATAATTTTTCACTTATTTCGACTAGTATGCTTAATCAATAAAAAAAGACATACTTGTCTGCCCTTCACAAAAATATCATATTGGCGATTTTAAATTGCAAACATCATTTTTTTTTATCACATAATGTAATTTAAGCACTTATTTTGAAAGGTCCTAAATTTAGGGAACATAGATCTTATATTTACATCAACTGAATATGTTTCCCTATAAAAGGCAGTATAAAATATCTATCCTTCTGTATTCAATAATTTAGAAGTGAAGAAAAATTAAATATTAGATTACACGATCAGTACACACCCATCATCTGACAAAGTAGGTGCATTGTACATGTAACAAAATTGTCTTTTTTTGTAAGGCTTATTATGTTTATTTTCGAGTTCCATTTTTATTGAAAAGCTTCACCGTTCTAAAGGACGTCGGAAAGCTTTGATTTTAATTTATTGTGAGAAATTGTTGTATACATGTATAAAGTTGAAAGTCGTAGATTTTTATGTTGTTGGTTTTTGTAAAAAAATGTGATTTCAAACGTTCTAAAAGTTTCATGGAGTTCTTTTAAATAGTCATATCTAATTTACATCACTTCTTGTACAGTATATTTCTTACACAGTACGTACTCTTGAAGTTTCTTCTTTACTACCATTTAATATCATTTCAGTGAGGAGTAATGAAAGAGGCTTGATAGAACATTAACTGGAACCCGCTGTGTAAAGAGCTCGGGTTCACTTTATGCATAAAATGGCCCTGTAGATATACCAATTGATTGATTAACATTTGATGTTTTATTTGAAGCATTAAAATAAAATAGAGACTTGGTGCTTTCATTTCCTTTTTTTAAAAAAAATTCACCTAAAAGTCCAAGTCTTCTAGAATTGGCTTTGTGAAATTGCAATGTTATTGAATCTTAAGGTAAACAGGTATAATTGAGTACTTTCAGTGAAGAAAAATAATATAAGCACACTCTCTGATCTAAAAAAACAAAACATGTCTTGTAATCATCATAGAAGTACTAGTTGCTTTTTAAGATCTGAGGTGGCACTCTATTAAATATAAAAAAATAATTTTAGAAATTGCAAGACTGTTTTCGTATATTTTTTAGAATATGGGGAAATTAATGAATTTCGTGATGTCAAAATGTATTCACTAAACAGAAAATTCAGTCATTTTTTATAGATACACAGTAGACAAAGATTTTAGTGATATTCAATGCATTGACAACTAAAACAGTTTCAGTTTTTCAGAAATTCACAGAGCCAAATAAGGCAAACGAAAACCTTGTTCTTTATTTTTAAGGATTGTTTTGGAATCCGATATTGATATAATAATCCAAATGCATTTTGGTTGCTTTGAATATAAAAAATATTCATAAATGACATATGGTATTGATTACAGTATTTTGCATTCAGAAGACAATCAAGAAAAATATTTAAATTTAATGAATGTTAAGCTTAATTTATTTCAATAAATATGTAGTTAATTAAGGCAAGAAGTCTTAAAATATACATAAATATTTTTTTTATAAATCAAATCTAAATAGCATCTTACTTTAATGCCAGCAAAAAAGGGTTGACTTGCATTAGTAACACAAGGAGAGCCATTTGCAGTTAATTTGATTCCAACGACACATTGAATCTAAAAAAAAATCTTCCTTCTTTAGCACAGGTTTTCAACCAAATCAGAAACCTTACGATTATATCATTTTTAAAGACAAAACTGAGAATGGAAATTTTGTTATACTAACCATTAATCCTGCTGTTTTGTTATTCTCTAAAATTGTCATGACAGGCAACAGGGCATTCTCCATTGTACTGAGGTTTACAGTTTGACCTTTTATTACTTCAATATCGTCAACGTACCATGAAATGTCATAAAACAATGATTCATCAGTCAATGGCGTAAATCTACATATAAAATTTAAACGAGGGTCATATCGTGATATATTCCCTCTAGTCTCAATAACCCAAGATATGTTGTAGTTTTCAACAGAAGGGTCCATTGACGCATCTGATTTACCTAAAAGAATTATACAAATGGTGTCAGAAAATATTATACATTTATTGACTGAGTTCGAGGACAACATGTGTTTTGTCGGACCGAAGAACCAAACTGTCTGCCTGAGACCGAAATGCCGAAGGCGGACAGTTTGGTTCGAGGGTCGGCAAACGCATTCTGCCCTCGAACTCAGTCAATTAATGTTTTGTTATACCTTTCATTTTATTTCATTATATTTTATATACATGTATTATGTACTGTCTTCCGTCATATAACATCAGGTCCGTCACTGATGAACACCAACGTATGAAAATGAGATTAAGCGCCGCCCATGCTGTGACGTAAGCGGCTCTACATCTCACTGGCTGGTCCAACATCTCACGCAGCGGTCAAACATCATGTTTTTATGCCCAGTCAGCAAAACATTGGAGATGTCAGACTTTTTTCGTAAAGATTTGTATACAAACTATTTTTTCAAGGTATAACAATCTTTTAACAACAATCTTAAATACAAACCGTATATGAGCTATTGTAAAAATATATATCTTTGAATTTTTTCCCAGCTTTTTTTTTTAAATTCAATTTAAAATAGTAACAGTTTTATTGATATAAAGAACTTAACTTTTACATGAATGTGATATATCAAATAAAAAAAAATTTTCTTACATCCTGTAGGCGATTCTAAAAAAAGAGAGAGAAAATCATCGTGAACTATGGAATGCCATATACGACAGCCAACTGCTTACTGCCAACTGCTGACTGCTTACTGCCAACTGCCACGCATATCTGAATAAATTTTATTTTTATTTTGATATTTATGTTAATCTAAAAAAAAAAAACAGGCTTGGATCTAGGACATTTTTTCCATGAGGGTCACTCATTTTAAAAAAAAATCTAACCCAGAAATTTCTTGACAAGAAAAAAAAAACGTAAATTCCTTTCCTTTATGTGAAAATTTATTTCGGCTGCATGGGTAGAGGGGTGTCTTATGCGTCATACCTTCATGTCTATAACAGTTTTTATACCAACTTAACACGAATCCGCATTTTCGGAGGGGGGGGGGGGTTCTAAGGTCCCTTTTAGTTGATTTATTTTATACAATAAATAACTTTTAGTTGGTTTCGTTTGTGCATTAAATAACTTTACAAATTTTAGAGGGATGGTCCTGACCTCTCTCTTTAGATTTATACATGTAAAACATATCTTATTTGTTAAAACAAAGAGATATAAATGTTTGATCGGCGTTTTCTTAGTGGAAGGTCCAAGGTCAGTTTTAGTTCCTTTAGTTTATACATAAACCCATGACTGTACAAATTTTAAATGCCCCCCCCCCCGATCTCTGCATGTGAAACGTTATAACACAGAAATATACATCTTTAGTTTGAGGAAATTTTAACTATAGAATAAATTGAAAATGTAAAATTATTTTTGAAAACATCTTTATCTGCGAAACGACAAATCGTTTTTTTAGCTCACCTGAGCCGAAGGCTGTGGAAGCATCCTTGGGTAGTGCAGATATTAAATTGATAAAACCATGACCCCTTGGGGTAGGGCGGGGCCACAATAGGGAATCCAAGTTTTACATAGAAATATATAGAACAAATCTTCAAAAATCTTCTTTTCAAGAACCACTGGGCCAGGAAAGCTGAAACTTATGTGGAAGCATCCTTGGGTAGTGTGATATTAAATTGTTAAAACCATGACCCCTGGGGGTAGGGCGGGGCCACAATAGGGAATCCAAGTTTTACATAGAAATAGATATCGAACAAATCTGTAAAAATCTTCTGCTCAAGAACCACTGGGCCAGGAAAGCTGAAACTTAAGTGGAAGCATCATGGGGTAGTGTAGATACATGTATTAAATTGTTAAAATCATGACCCCCGGGGGTAGGGCGGGGCCACAATAGGGAATCCAAATTTTACATAGAAAATATATAGAACAAATCTTTAAAAATCTTCTTCTCAAGAACCACTGGGCCAGGAAAGCTAAAACTTATGTGGTAGCATCCTTAGGTAGTGTAGATATTAAATTGTTAAAATCATGACCCCTGGGGGTAGGACAGGGCCACAATAGGGAATCCAAATTTTACATAGAAATATATAGAACAAATCTTTAAAAATCTTCTTCTCAAGAACACTGGGCCAGGAGAGCTGAATCTTATGTGGAAGCATCCTGGGGTAGTGTAGATTCTGAAGTTTTAAAATCATAAAAGGGAAGGGGGTAGTGGGCATGATAGGTATAACAAGAGGGGGAATCTGGTAAAATAACTGCATCACCCAAGTTACTCAGGTGAGCGATGTGGCCCATGGGCCTCTTGTTTAATTTTCTCTCTTCAGGCTTTGTCTCCGAGGGGGGGGGGTTAATTCTTTAAAGATTAAAAGCAGAAAATAAAATAAACAATGTACTTTATCAATGACATATATAGAATAATACGTAAGATAGAACATAATGGTCATTTAGTCAATTTAATTTTACCAGGGTGACCTCTTGGAAAAAATGCCCTGGATCCGCGCCTGCTTTTTCTTCTTCTTTTTTTGAAAATTCATATAAATATCAATATAAATATAAAATTTATTCAAATATGTGTGGCATTTGGCAGTACGTAGCTGACAGTTGGCAGTAAGCAGTCAGCAGTTGGCAGTAAGCAGTTGGCTGTCGTGTATGGCATTCCATAGTGAACTTTTATAAATCTTTGTTGAAGTTACCTCAATTAAGTAAAAAGTTTTAAGTGTGAAGCCTTCCTTACTTTTTCAAAGATTAATATTTATATAATCATAAGATGAAAAAAATTAATATGGTAAATTGAAAGATCAACGATTTTTTTTATCTCACAATAAAATTAAGAAATACAAAGTATATATGAAATATAACATTTACTATCATACCTAGCTACTTCACATAATGAAAAAAAATAACGAAGCATTGCTTTTTAAGGGGGCCGACTATAGTTTTATTGTGTGAAAACTACAATAGTGAAACTCATCATTTTTATATCATATATTACTTACATTAACTTCAGTGTTCATGCAAAGTTTGGGGAAAATCTACCGTCCAGGTATTTTTGAGGGACCGTCTCAAAATACAGGTACATTTACTATAGGATTATATAGGAAATTGCCAATTTTTAGCACTTTAAAGCAAATTATACAAATACTACAATAGACATTTTGTTTAAACTATAATATTTGATGAGTAATACTATATGATACAATATATGTAAGAAACACAAAATTCTACCGTCTTGTTAAGAGAGGGGCATCTCAAAATGCCAAAAATTAGCAAATTTTACTATTTTTATAGAGTACTACAAAATATGACGTAAACAATGGATTCACAAGAAAACGTAATAAAAATATTGGAGATATTCTTATCTTTATTACTTTTTCTGTAATAATATTTTTATTACCCCTTTCTTTAAGAGCCTCAGATTACCATAACGTCAAAAAGACACAGCAGCCACGTCAACCTACCTATCAATTGCAAAATCGGTTAAATAATCAGTTATATCAAATTGCAATTACATTTTTATACCTATAATTTCTTAATTTTGTTTAATTTTCATAATTAAGTGAAAAACTGTTTAAATAAATACGCTTCATTTTACTATGATGCGCGAAATATTGCGCAATGGAAACTATAGTCGGCCCCCTTAAATCAGAAAATCGTTTTGTTTTCTGTGCTTATAATTGTAAAAAGGAAAACTTATCTTTCCTTTATAGTTCTTGGTAAAAGCTGCTATGAAAGTTACCAAAGCAATACGCGGAGTTACAGCAATCTACAGGGGGTAAACGATAAACCATGTACGTGCTGCAGTTTTTTACGCTGATGTGTATAACTTGAGTACAAGGTTTTGCAATCCCAACCCTACAAACTTCAACGTTATCCATCACATAACTTGATGGATGGTCACCTAAAGAAAGAAGCATTTTTAAACATGTATCTATTTAAGAAACATGAAACAATACAAAAGTGAAACAGTTCCTATTAATCAATTTGAAAAATTCAATGTTAATTAATTATTCTCCTGGTTCTTTACGTATTTTTTGAAAGCGTTAACATGTATATCATTTTCAGCTAAAAAGTGGAAATATATTTTCTAATTGGGAACAATCGCAGTTAGTAATTTTTTAAACTTCATCAATTGAGAAAAAAAATTTTCACATGTGTAGATTTTAGCTATCATTAGCTCACCTGAGCCGAAGGCTCAAGTGAGCTTTTCTGATCAAAATTTGTCCGTTGTCTGTCGTCGTTGTTGTCGTTGTCGTTGTTGTCGTCGTAAACTTTTCACATTTTCATCTTCTTCTTAAGAACCACTGGGCCAATTTCAATTAAACTTACCGCAAAGTATACTTAGGTGAAGGGGATTCAAGTTTGTTCAAATGAAGGGCTACGCCCTCTTCCAAGGGGAGATAATTATGAATTAGTGATAAATTAATGGCATTTTTAATTTTTCTTCTCCAGAACCGCTGGGCCAGGAAAGATGAAACTCGTGTGGAATCATCCTCAGGTAGTGTAGATTCACGTTTGTTCAAATCATGACCCCTGGGGCTAAGGTGGGGCCAAAATGGCCGACCCAAGATTTACATAGGAATATACAGTATAGGAAAAATCTTTAAAAAACTTCTTCTCCAGAACCACTGGGCCAGGAAAGATAAAACTCATGTGGAATCATCCTCAGGTAGTGTAGATTCAAGTTTGTTCAAATCATGACCCCCGGGGCAAAGGTGGAGCCAAAATGGCCGACCCAAGTTTTACATAGGAATATATAGGAAAAATCTTTAAAAATCTTCTTCTCCAGAACCACTGGGCCAGGAAAGATGAAACTCATGTGGAATCATCCTCAGGTAGTGTAGATTCAAATTTGTTCAAATCATGACCCCCGGGGCAAGGGTGGGGCCAAAATGGCTGACCCAAGTTTTACATAGGAATATATAGGAAAAATCTTTAAAAATCTTCTTCTCCAGAACCACTGGTCCAGGAAAGATGAAACTCATGTGGAATCATTCTCAGGTAGTGTAGATTCAAGTTTGTTCAAATCATGACCCCCGGGGCTATGGTGGGGCCAAAATGGCCGACCCAAGTTTTACATAGGAATATATAGGAAAAATCATTAAAAATCTTCTTCTCAAGAACCACTGGGCCAGGAAAGATGAAACTCATGTGGAATCATTCTCAGGTAGTGTAGATTCAAGTTTGTTCAAATCATGACCCCCGGGGCTAGGGTGGGGCCAAAATGGCCGACCCAAGTTTTACATAGGGATATATAGGGAAACCTTTTAAAATCTTCTTTTCAAGTACTTCAAAGCTATGATTAGTGATATTTATATGGAATCATCCTCAGGTAGTGTAGATTCTAGTTTGTTCAAATAATGAATGCCTGGAGGGGTGGGGGTAAATTCAAGCCCGATGTGCTCAGGTGAGCGCTGTGGCACCTGGGCCTCTTGTTACATATACATGTATGTGGTTTATAGCTTCGGAGCTGAATGTTTTAAAGAGTCAAATGAATATTTGAAGTTGTCGTACGTTTTTGAGGAGTCAGAAAAGTATTTATAAATAACAATCATATAGAATAAAATAAAGAGTGTCTAAATATTAAATAAAAACGCATAATATGTAATTGAATAAATAATTGGTAAAATGTTTTATCTGATCAAATCACTGAAGTGCGAAGTCTTTTTAGCACCCGTTTCTGTTTCTTTATTTTGTTGCTTTTAGATGTGTATTACTTTATCTACTCTTTTTATTGTCACCTTTCAACCAGTAAGGATAATAAGTCCCACAAGATCCAAGATCAGGTGGAGATGTTGGCATTTTAAGGTAGCCTGCCCTGTACCAGCCAGTAGTCAGGTTATTGTCACAGAGAGGCATGGCATCCTGTTTGTAGTATGGACTTCTTTTCAATAGGTCGGAGATTTCACTGTATTCTGTACAAGGGTCCTCCTGGTCTGAATTATTTAAGGAATGAAGCTTATTTTAACCTATTATACATGAATTATAATTATAACATAACTTGAGGACGTTTACGTTTTATCAATTGCGAAGCGGTTTATTAAAATGTGTAAACTGCCAAAATTAATGGTATATCGTTTTAAATAGGTTAAATAGGCTTCATTCCTTGTAATTTAATTTAAGTGTCGACAATAAGACAATTTGTTTTAAAATGGCCTAAAATTGAACATATTTTAAAGTTCCATCAAGCGGACTAATACGTTTTTAACGTAACTTAATTGTGGCGTAGACAACTAATGTTAATACTGTAACAATATAAAGCAAATGTTTTATCTAATTAAATGACGATTTACAAGTAAACTATTACTATAATTTTTATAGAATGATCTTTGATGGTGTATAACAATTTGAAATAAATTTAAAGCATTGAGGTTGAATATAAATTAAGCTGTGAGTTACTTTTACAAACAGTTCAAGACTTCTTTTTTCCAAAATACCTTACGATCAGTAATTGTCGTAATCTATCGTTTTATGTTTGTGAATAGATGTTCAGTCAGGTTTTTTACCTTATAATCATGAAGGAAATTCACCTGGTGTTCATTGCATTTTACATGTATCATCCATTTTTAGCTCACCTGAGCCGAAGGCTCAAGTGAGCTTTTCTGATCAAAATTTGTCCGTTGTCTGTCGTCGTTGTCGTTGTCGTCGTTGTCGCCGTTGTCGTAAACTTTTCACATTTTCATCTTCTTCTCAAGAACCACTGGGCCAATTTCAACCAAACTTGGCACAAAGTATCCTTGGGTGAATGGAATTC
This sequence comes from Saccostrea cuccullata, assembly GCF_032062105.1. Lineage (NCBI taxonomy): Eukaryota > Metazoa > Mollusca > Bivalvia > Ostreida > Ostreidae > Saccostrea > Saccostrea cuccullata. The sequence continues at coordinate 12,914 of NW_026929742.1, read as the reverse complement.
AAGTTTGTTCAAATGAAGGGCCACGCCCTTTTCCAAGGGGAGATAATCATGAATTAGGTAGAGGAGATTTAAGTTTGTTCAAATCATGACCCCCGGGGCAAAGGTGAGGCCAAAATGGCCGACCCAAGTTTTACATAGGAATATATAGGAAAAATCTTTAAAAATCTTCTTCTCCAGAACCACTGGGCCAGGAAAGATGAAACTCATGTGAAATCATCCTCAGGTAGTGTAGATTCAAGTTTGTTCAAATCTTGACCTCCGGGGCAAGGATGGGGCCGAAATGGCCGACCCTAGTTTTACATAGGAATATATAAGAAAAATCTTTAAAAATCTTCTTCTCCAGAACCACTAGGACAGGAAAAATGAAACTCATGTGGAATCATCCTCAGGTAGTGTAGATTCAAGTTTGTTCAAATCATGACCCCTGGGGCAAGGGTGGGGCCAAAATGGCCGACCCAAGTTTTACATGGGAATATATAGGAAAATTTTTTTAAAATCTTCTTCTCCAGAACCACTGGGCCAGGAAAGATAAAACTCATGTGGAATCATCCTCAGGTAGTGCAGATTCAAGTTTGTTCAAATCATGACCCCCGGGGGTGGGGAAGGGTGGGGCCAAAATGGCCGATCAAAGTTTTACATAGGAATATATAGGAAAAATCTTTAAAAATCTTCTTCTCAAGAACCACTGGGCTAGGAAAGATGAAACTCATGTGGAATCATCCTCCGGTAGAGGAGATTTAAGTTTGTTCAAATCATGACCCCCGGGGCTAGGGTGGGGCCAAAATGGCCGACCCAAGTTTTACATACGTATATATAGGGAAACCTTTTAAAATCTTCTTTACAAGTACTTCAAAGCTATGATTAGTGATATTTATATGGAATCATCCTCAGGTAATGTAGATTCTAGTTTGTTCAAATGATGAACGCCTGGAGGGGGGGAGTAAATTCAAGCCTGATGTGCTCAGGTGAGCGCTGTGGCCCCTGGGCCTCTTGTTTTTTATATTTTGCAAAAAAAATAAAAAAAAAACAGAGCAGAGTAGACTCATGCATGGAGAGAATAAATTATTTGAGGAAGTTTGAAGACCATGGTATAAATGAAATTTTAAAAATTGTATTTTAGAATGTAAGGTGAATGTTTTATTTGTTCTTGATAAACTGTTTGATAATCTTCATCAATTTAGGTATTGCATAGAATTTTCAAAAAGATGACAATTCAAGAATAAAGGGAAAGATATTGACTTGTTTGATTTACTTACAACTTTCCTGAATAAACCTGACGGCGTTAAGGATGAGGAAATAAAGCATTTTCATTCTCAGAAATATCTGCAAAAAATTGTTTTAAAGATATGTATATTTTAAACAAATTCACCCTTCACCCGGATTGTACAAATATCCATGCTTAGAAAGGTCAGACTTTTATGAAAGTTTGAACTTGATGAAATTTTCCAGTATCGTTGAATAGTGGTTTTATACATACAGGTGAACTTTGGTATCTCAAACTCCGATATCTCGAATACTTTGGAAATATCGGATTTTTTTTCCTACGCAGTTATGTTAAGGACTCCATTAGGTACCTCAGGTTATGCAGAGCTTTGCGAATTCAATTATGAGGTCACGATTAAACTGTGCAAATGAATCTCGGCGAATAATTAAATACTTATTTCCTTTTTCATACACCTTCACATGCATGTTTATCAGAAGAAGGCTAAATTTTATATTATTCCCGGGCATGATGAATTTGCTCCTAGTACTTTTTGGGTTAAGAAATTCGTCCTAAACAAAACATAATCAATTACATAGTAAACAATTAGTCGCCCATCGTTGAACTTTTACGATTTTTTTTCCGTACATTTTTTTTCTAACTTTAAACATGTCACGTGACAAACAACTGGTGTAAGTGAAGTCGCTTTGGACGAACTTGGCAGAGACCCCATACATGCATATGCAATGAATTCCAATTTGATAAAAACTCATGCTAGTAAAAATAATATCAACATTATATTGATTTTCACAGAATATTTTTAAATGTAGTTCCTATTTGCGGCCTTAACCTAGCTGCGTAGCCCTATCAGAGTTTGAGATAACGAAGTTCGACTGTATGCCAATTGTTTGCTTTCATTAAATTACGATAAAATTGTTGTAAGAAATTCCAAGAAACTTTCGATCAACATTCGTTTATGCAAAGTTTGACACTTTTATAAAAATCATGCAAATCAAACCATCAAATAAAATTAAAATAGGCAATAACTTGGGTTCCCAATATTACATTAAAATGTAATTAATCGCAACAAAAAAAATAATAATAATCGTCGATATTTTCATTGCATACCTTCACTGTACTGCTTATTATTTGCAATAAAAAATTCTGAAACTGGGATAAACGCACGGTTCAGTGGACAAAATATGAGAAGACATTGACTAAAAGAAAGAAGGTAGACTTCATAAACACTAAAATCCTAGCTTCCCGGCGCTAAAAAGATTATGCATAACCAACATGGTATTCAAATCTGACAGATATTTTTGGCCATTATTTTTTTAAAGAATAAAATATAAGGTTAGTATTCTCTTTGATATGTTAAAAAATAAACTTTCAAAACTAACATATTAGAAATATTAAAAATAAATTAATAAAAAAGGAGAACACTTTACCTCATGTCCTCAACCAGGAATATTAAATGATTTTTTAACTTCCGCCTCACCGTGTAATACGAGATACAATAAACAAATTGCAATGTTTCTTGTATGTGTCAAATGAAATCATTTCATGCACCATTTTATCTCTTTAGAAGAAAAGCAGATACGGTCGTTGGCAGTTATGCTTTCTGTTTAATCTAGTTCATAAATTTGAATAAATATTTTTTAGATCAAATATGGTCGTATAATGAGAAACCTGAAAAATGACATAACCTTATTTGTTTATGGTGCATTTTAGCTACATTGTACATCTGCATATACCGTGTCATTATTTTTTAAAATCTATTAATAAGGAAGTTATAAGGTTTTTTTTCTTTCTTACAAATTACATTCAAAATATTGTTAGAAAAGTTCGCGGACAAGTCCTACTGTGAGCGCCCTCTTTTAATGAAACCAATAAAACTCCTAAGATAAAAGAATTACATATTTTTCAATTAATAAACAACGATTTCGTGTTTCCCGATGATCCTTAAAAAATATACAGCTATTTTATTTTGATAAAACATGCTTAACGGAGCATGCTTCGTTTTCGCACGTTCACTTTACATAGACATTTTAATGATATTAAAAATTGCACAGTTGTAGCGCAAAAAAATTAATGATATTTTGCCCGTCGCTTGATTATTCATGAAACGTCACTTGGTGAAATTTTGAATTTAATTGGAGGGTATATGACTGTTTTATAACAAATTATAAATAATCAACGCGTAAAAATTAAGTCATTGAACGTCATAGAGCACAGAGCTACTTAAAATTATGTGTGCATACAGGAAAATGTCGAATAAGAGACTAAAATGCTGCTGAAATTGCCTTACGTACACAGAACAAAAGTATTCGAAAGGTAGCAGCTTTATAAAAATGGAAGGATTAACATTTTCAATAATCAACTCCTGCAATACCGCATCACCCTGCTTATTGCATGGACGTTGCGCCAAGGGATTTTGCATTGATTTCATACCTAATCCTTTAACTGCGCTGCAGAAGGATAAAACGTACGCTCAACTAGGACCTTAGGTCCCCTGCTCAGTTCACGACTATCGGACCTGTTTACTCCGCTACAAAATGTAGTGCGTTGCATACGTAAAGTGAAAATAGAATAAATCGTAGTAGTTTTAATCCTTTACAGTGTAAAAAAAACAGAAGATTTATTTTTGTCAAAGGAGTAACCATCTGATGGGTATTAGAATAAAAGAGGGGGGGGGGGGGTAGGGGGACCAGAGGTCACCTTATATTGTACATGTGTAGGGGGACCAGAGGTCACCTTATATATTTTACATCAGCAGGGAGACCAGAGGTCACCTTATACTGTACATCAATAAGGGGAACAGAGGTAATCTTATATTGAACATAAGTAGGGGGACCAGAGGACACCGCATATTGTACATAAGTAGGGAGACTAGGAGTCACCTTATATTGTACGTTAGTAGGGGATCCAGAGGTCACCTTGTATTGTATATCAATAGGGGGACCAGAGGTCACTTTATATTGTGCATCAGTAGGGAGACGAGAGGTCACCTTATATTGTACATTTGTAGAGGGGACCAGGGGTCACCTTATATTTTACATCAGCAGGGAGACCAGAGGTCACCTTATACTGTACATCAGTAGGGAGACCAGAGGTCACCTTATACTGTACATCAGTAGAGGGACCAGAGGTTTCCTTATATTGTATCAGGAAGAGGACTAAAGGTCACTTTATATTGTACATCAAAAGGGAGACCAGATGTCATCTTCTGTTCTACATCATATGAGGGACCAGAGGCAACCTTATACATCAGTTTGGGGACCAGAGATCACCTTATATTGTACATCAGTAGGGGGACCAGAGGTCACCTTAAATTGTACATCAGTTTGGGGACCAGGAGTCACGTTATATTGTACATCAGTAGGGGGACCATAGGTAATTTTATATTGAACATCAGTAGGGGGACCAGAGGACAGCATATATTGTACAATTGTAGGGGGACCAGGGGTTACATGATATTTTTCATCAATAGGGAGACCTGAGGTCACCTTATACTGTACATTAGTAGAGGGACCAGAGGTCACCTTATATTGTACATCAGTAGGGGAACCAGAGGTCACCTTGTATTGTACATCCGTAGCAGGACCAAAGGACACCTTATATTGTACATAAGTAGGGGGACCAGGGGTCACCTTATATTGTACATCAGTAGAGGGACTAGAGGTCACTTTATATTGTACATCAGTAAGAGGACCAGGGGACACCTTATAAATGTACATCAGTAGGGGGACGAGAGGTCACCTTATATTGTACATGAGGAGGGGGGCATAGGTCATCTTATATTGATCATCAGTAGGGGGACCAGAGGACACCTTATATTGCACTTCACATCAATGGGGGGGGGGCAGAGGAACCTTATACTAGTATCGTACATCAGTAGGGGGACTAGAGGTTACCTTATATTGTACATAAGAAGGGGGACCAGAGGCTTCAGATCAGTTTTACGTTCGTCACTTGATGGACCAGAGGTTAACTATTATTGTACATCAATAGGTTGTTCTAAGGTCACCATATATTTTATTTCATTAATGAGAGTAAAGGTCAACTTTATATTGTACAACAGAAAGGGGACCAGAGGTCACCTTATACTGTATAAGACCAAACGTCAGATCATATTGTACATCAAAAGGGGAAACAGAGGTCACCTTATACATCAATAGGGGCTCAGAGGTCACTCTATGTTTTAGATCATTATGGGGATCTAAGGTCACTTTACATTTTACAACACAAAGGGGACCAGAAGTCACCTTGTATTGTACATAAATATGAGACCTGTTGTCCCCTTTGTTGTACATTTTCAAGGAAACCAGGCATAAAATAAAATTTATATGAATGCAGAGATAAGGCATCAAGGATTCTTCTAGACCCATCATAACCAAGAGACAACTAAAAAGATAATGAGGACGGACCAGAGGTTACAGATAAAATGCATATTAACGGGATACAAGGGGTTCTCTTATAAGAACATGACAAGAGGCCTATGGGTCTAATAGGTCATCTGAACATCATGTAAAAACTTTAAAACAATTGAATTTGATTGGCACTTTGAACCAGAGGCCATGACATTCGCAATTTTGAGAAAAAAGCACCATTGCTCATCATAACTATATACTTAGCATGCTTAGTTTGGCTACTTAATACCTATATAGAGCGTAGGGGAACAAAAAGTGCATTTCAAATAATCTATAATAATCAGCAATAATGAGTAGTGCCCATTTATCACAAAAACCCTTACCCTGTGGTCATACATTTCACAATTTTGGAAAAGACACACTTGTTCATAAAAAAAATGGTTTATACCAAAGAACATTTCAAAGCAGTAATTCAATTACAGTATTTAATTAGAGCCCCCACCCTTCAATGGTACCCATGAGCAAGGGGCCTTGAAATTTATAATTCTGGAAGAGGCTGCCTTGCTTATCATAACTATATGCAGTTAGTTTAATTAATATCCAGGTGCAGAGAGGAAGATTTTTAAAAGAATTACTGAATTTTAACTTTACAGTATACAGAACCTCTGACCTTTGGGTCACTAATTTCAAAACTTTGGAGAGAATATCCTTCCTCATCATATCTATGCATGCAGTTCGTTTGTTTAATATCCAGGGGCAGAGAGAGATTTTCAAAGAATAAATGCATTTCACGATATAATTTTTTATAGCCCTGTCCTGTTCCCAGGGCCCCTGACCCTGGGACAATGAATTTCACAAATCTGGTAGATGAGTCAATGCTTATAATAATTATGCCAACAGTTTGACGGCTTGATGTCAATGAGTAAAGACGATTTTTAAAGATTTCATCAATTGTAGCAGTTTCGCCCCAACTTTCTTGCCTTAGGGTGTGGAGGGCAGGGACCATGATTTAAAAAATCTCCCCTTCACCCATAGATGCTTTATGCTAAAATTGGTTGTAAATGGTTGAGGGATTGCAGAGAAAAGCTGAAAATGTTAAAATGCTTACGCACAATGCACAGCGCACGACGCCGGAAAAAAACCCAGGCAATAAGTCACATGAGTTGATTCAGGTGAACAAATAAGGAGTACTTTGGTCTCAATACTTATGTAAAATATAAGGTGTCTTCTGGTCTCCCTGTTGACTTACAATATTAGATGACCTCTGGTCATCTTATTGATGTAAAATATAAAGTGTCTTCGGGTTTCTTTATTGTCGTTCAGAATAGTGTGATCATTAATTTTAATGATGTACAATATAAGGTGACCTCTTGTCAACCTACTGTTGAACAAAATACGAGGATTGTTCAATAAATAATGTCCTGAACTCTATGACTTACAATACAGATATCATATGGCATTAAGGTTGACTTTCTCTCATCATTGAATCTTTAGAGAATTTATAACAATTTATGTGACCACTTTTCATCACATAGTTACATTGTGAGAAGCCGGAAAACAAGGGTATTCGAGACACTGCACTAAAAATGAATGGTAAAGAATCTGTAAACTAGAGTGAAATGAAACAGTTCATTTTGCTGCTGTAAAACTTGTTAAGAATCCCAAAGAAATACTCACTGAAATATGTAAAATTTACAGCAATCAATGTCTGTTTTATAGTTTATAGACAATTGAGCAGGTGGATTTCAATGATAAAAATTATATAATAATGGCATCAAAAATGGATACCGTCCTTGCAAACAAAAAAATTAACAACTAATGTACTGTTTGTCAAATTTCAACAAATAATCACTGATGGTGTATGATTGACTATAAGACACAAAGCAAATTCAATAGACATCATTTCGGGTGTAGTTCACACCAGTTTTAAAAGAAAAGTTTGACTGTAAAAAACTTTAGTACTCAAAAGTCACCCTATGTTTAAAAAAATGAGTGAAATCGACTGCGTGTAAGAATATCTAAACAATTATGAAAAATATCAGTAACTGTAGTTATCCGCTTATGTTTGAATTTCAAACAGATAATGAAACTTCAATCTATTGCTTAAAACTCTCAAAACAAAATTTACAATACGTTGTACATTGTACTTGACAAAAAAAGCAAAGGTCTGAGAAGAGCAGAGGATTGCAAGAGCATAAATACAGATTTTTATGCAATTTTCTTAAATATTAGTGGTTTGTTGTTTATATTCGTATTCGGGGGGGGGGCGGCAGTTTAATTGTTGGAGGAATCTAGAAAGTAATTTGATGCAAAAAAAAAAAAATCAAAATGTTGATGAGAATCAAAAATTCACTATATTAGATTTTTTCATGAGAGCGTCCAAACCCGCACGCCATGAAGAGTAGAAAAATCTTGGGGATAAACAGAAAGTTAGTGTTCTTTCACATTAACAATAATCGCTAGATCTTTCGCCTTTTAACTTGTTCCATTTTCCAGACTTGAAAAAACGCCTTTCAGAAAAAAATAAACAAGTCCAGGAAGTCATAGGATCTGCCATAATCCAGATACAAAAGGTCATACCCAAAAATGAGTTCTAAAAACAATCAGAAATTGGATAAAAAAATGCAACGGACATGTATTTTAATTAAAAGATAATATTAGGTTAAATCATTATGACTAAATTATTGAAAAACGTCTTTTGTTTCTTTCCAAGTACCGAGGACATTATTTATTGAACTGCCCTCGTATAAGGTGACCTCTGGTCTCCTTATTGATGTTCAATATAGGGTGTCTTCTGGTTCCCCTACTGATGTACAATATAAGGTGACCTCTGGTCCCCCTACTGATGTACAATACATGTATAAGGTGACCTCTGGTCTTCTTATTGATGTTCAATATAAGGTGCCCTCAGGTCCCCCTTATGATGTGCAATTAAAGCTTACCTTTGGCCCCCTACTAATGTACAATATAAGATGTCCTCTGATTGATTGATTGTATACAGTTTAACGTCCTTCTCCAGAATATTTTACTGATATGGAGACGTCACCATTGCCTGTGAACGGCTGCAAATTAAGGCCTATGCTCGGCACTTACGGCCTTTGAGAAAGGGAAGGATCTTTTCCGTGCCACACCTTCTGTAACACAGGGCCTCGGTTTCTACGGTCTCATCCAAAGGACAACCCCATTTAGTCGCCTTTAACGACAAGCAAGGGGGTACTGAGGACCTATTCTAACCCGGATCCCCACGGGGCAGATGTCCACTGATCTTCTAATTGATGTTCAATATGGGTGTACTCTGGTCCACCTACTGATGTACAATATAAGGTGTCTTCTGGTCCCCCTACTGATCTACAATATAAGGTGTCCTCTGGTCCCCCCACTGATGTACAATATAAGTTGATCTCTGTTCATCCTATTGATGTACTATACAAGGGTGACCCCTGGTCCCTGCCTGCTGATGTACAATATAAGTCAACCTCTGGTCCCCCAAATTATAACAATATGAAGTGACCTCTGGTCCCCCTATTGATGTACAATACATGTATAATGTGACCTCTGGTCCCCCTATTGATGTACAATACATGTATAGGGTGACCTATGGTCTCCTTATTGATGTACAATATAAAGGTGTCTCTCTGGTCCCCTTATTGATGAACAATATAAGGTGATCTCTGGTCCCCCTACTGATGTAAAATATATGTATATGGTGACTTCTGGTCTCCTTATTGATGTTCAATAAAAGGTAACAACTGGTCCCCCTACTGATGTACAGTATAGGGTGACCTCTGATCCCCTTATTGATGTACAATACATATATAAGGTGACCTCTGGTCTCCTTTGATGTTCAATATAAGGTGACCTCTGGTCCCCCCTACTGATGTTAAATATAAGGTGTCTCTCCCTCCCCCAAATGATGTACAATATAAAGTGACCTCAGGTCTCGTTATTGATGTACAATATAAGATATCCTCTGGTCCCCTACTGACGTACAATATAGGTCTACTCCTGGTCCCCCTACTGATGTTCAATATAAGGTGTCTTTGTGACCCCCCCACTGATGTAAAAATATAAGGTGACCTGTCTAGTACCCCTACCAATGTAAGTTATATGCTCAATATAAAGTGACATCTAGTCTCCTTATTGATGTTCAATATAAAGTGACCTCTGGTCCCCCTACTGATGTACAATATAAGGTGCACTCAGGTCCCCCTTATGATGTGCAATTAAAGGTTACCTTTGACATCCTATTAAATTAAAATGAAAGGTGATCTATGATCCCTCATATGATGTACAATATAACAATAGGGTAAGGTGACCACTGGTCTCCCTTCTGATGTACAGTATAATATAAGGTTACCTCTGGTCCCCCTCATTACTTTCATGTTTCTGCTAATATATATATATTAGAAAGTAGATCTGTATAAAGTTATAGATATGATTATTTTGGAGTAAGACAAAGAAAACTGTCTATCATATAAAATTCAATTCATAGATAAGGTGACCCGAGGTCTCCCGTACTGATATCGATGAATTTACATTTGTGCCTTTAATGCCTGAAGAGTTCCTAAAATGTTTTATTACTACGCAAAATGACGAACTATTTGCGGGGAACCCGAGGTCCTGGTTGAGCGTACGTTTTATCCTTCTGCAACTGCGCTGACCCCATATTTAAAGATCCCACTAATATCCAAAACAGCTCAAAAGACATTATAAAAGAAAAGTGACTTTCTTGATATAAATATTTAGGTTTTAAGTAGAAAAAAAGAGAAAAAAAGTCTAAAGATTGAAAGATATTTAGAACTCTGAAAAAGCTTACGGGTTTGAAATTTAATTGTCGCGTCACTGAACGTGAAGTGATTGCTCCGTGAACTCTATGACCACAACAAAAAATTTTTGTACTTTTTTTTTTTTTTTTTTAGATTTTTGTAAATGGACCTGATTTTTTTTTTACATACCAATAAACATAAGATAGGAATTTAATCGGACATAGGCCACACTTCACAGTTTATAATAATATTATAGATTTTCCGTTAATCAAAGGGTCTGCTTACTTTTTCTAACAACCCTCGTATGTCCCCCCTCCCCCAGTGAAAAACAAAATGCTTTGGTGAAATTTGTGAAATGATAGTCCATTATTACCAGTAAAAAGGATGTTTTGTTTCATGGACGTATGAAGGGGTAAAAATAATTTTCATTTTACGTTGATTTCTATATATAAAAACACGTGTTCTTCCAACATTTTAGAATTATCTCTCGTTGTTTTTTAAAAAAAAGAAAAGAAAAAAAATGTTTTATGAAAATCCGTATAAAAATCAATATACATTATAAAAATAATTCGAATATCTTAACTTAAAATTTTGAAAAAAATTGAATTGGAGGTAAGAGGGAAAACAATACCACCCCTACTAATTTTATTGTGATTTAAATTCAAGGCACGTGGTTAAGGTTGACCTATTCAAAGGTTATAGGGTGGAACCGGTTTTATAAATAAAATTGGCAGTAACAGAAAATTGCTATAGTCTGTTTGTAAAAATGTGTTTCCAGACCTTTCTGAAAGACTTTTATGATTTTGCTACAGGAAAAGAGTGGCTAAAGGGGAGGATAACAAATAATATATCTTATCATATTTTACGGCAAAAATTCTAAATCACTAGCGACCGATTCGCTGGTAAAAAATAGGTGTAATATCATCTACACTGACAAACCTTTGTGGGCCTTATATGGCTATTGCTATAAATGCGCACAGAGGATTTACCACGAGCAACTGACCAATTGTAGAATGAATAGCATTGTTTACGCCAAATAAATATTTACATTCTACTTCGAACAAGTGTTTCAGGTCAATCTATGATCAGGTCAATGGAGTGAAAAATAAAAAAATGTTCTTATGAACAAAATACAAAGATTAGAAACTATGAATGATTTGTTGTTAATGTTCGGTAAAAAAAATATGTTTATTATTTTATAAAATATAGTCTTTGTCTAGTTTAGAACACCAGCGCTTCAAGGGTAAGGAAAACGAGCAACATGTCTGTGCATTTAAATGGACAAAACTTTGTTTACATAACAATACTCGTAATCATGTGTTTTGGCCAGGGAATTCACCTGACAATTGTATTCACCGATAGTACAACAATTGAACAATGGAATTAATACAGACGCAAATCGCTTTGCAGTATGACTTTGAGAAACCTAGACTTTAACAAATAATTTGTTTGTCATTTGAGCATGAAAATATATAATACAGTGGACCCTCAGATATCCGGACGCCAGATATCCGGATGCTTCAGTATCCGGACGATTTTTCATCGCAACGAAATTTAAAAATTTTATTCTGTCTTGTTTAACTGGTGATTCAGATATCCGGATGCTTCACATATCCGGACAAATTGACTGGGAACAAAGGCATCCGGATAAATGAGGGTCCACTGTATAGAATTTCAAAAAAATGCTTTTCGTTTACCATAAAAATTTCCTTTTTTATTCAACTGTAAAATTCCTGTAGTATTAGTAGTAAACCATAATGCAATACTGATTTAAATGATTGGTCAGTTAAAACCTTGCTGTTGCCTTATTTGCTCATCTGACGCCCAAAAATATAGGCCTGCACCGTCTCGTAAAGTCTCACTTCCGGTAAACTACTTCCGGAGACAACCAGGCTATTGTTATACGTTGACTTATAAGCGAAATACGGTATATTAGCGACGCATACAGGTCATGACGATCTGTTTTTGTTTTTGATTGTAACCACCAAGGGCTGAGGAAAACATGTAGATTTCTTTTTTCACTTTCCCAGCCACTGCACAGCTGGCGAAGAAATGGGAAATACTTTACAGGTATATATCATATCTTTGACATTTTGTCAACTGTTTGTACGAAAATCGAAATATGTCGTTTACATTTCAAAGCGTGTATCAATATATGACTTTTTAAAACGTTTATTAATTAAATAGACGTAAGGATGAAGCATGATCCCCCAGAATGACAGAATCTGCAGCTGTCACTTTGCAGATGGCGAGAAGAGTAATGGCCCCACCCTCTTCCCATGGAGTAGTGGAAAAATGTTCAACTTTCCAGATCCGAGCAAAATAAAGAGGTACTGTATCTTTTCTGTTTACCAACAAAACTTAGAGTACTGAGGATTACTTTAATATAGTGTAATAAAACATGAATCGTTAATATGCTTGTCTGATGCTATATAATAAACAAACATGTACATGTATTAAAGCTTAAGTTTCAAATGCATAAAATGTTACTTTGTAATTTGTTCGGTTTATGAGAACTGAAAAAAGAGAAATAGAAGAAAAGGCAGTCTCTGAAGACCAGTGTGAATCTACAGCAAT
>NW_026929741.1:0-39313 GCF_032062105.1 Saccostrea cuccullata | reverse complement strand
TTGATATCAGAAGAGAGTCTTGTCACAAGGAATGCACATGTGAAATAAGTAATCCCTAGTACTTCCTGTTCAAAAGTTAATTGCCAAGGTTTATTTTTTTAAGTGGTTCAAACTCTAGGGTCAAGGTCAAACATATTTATACCTGTTGACAGTTCACAATGAATACACATATTAAGCGTGAAAGCCCTAGCACCTACTGATCAAAAGTTAGGCCAAGTTTTAAGTTTGGTATTTTTCTTGTAAAAATGTGTATCCTAGGTCAAGCGATCAGAGGTAAAGATTAATGGTACCCAAATAAAAGGTCTTAATTCTCACAAGAAATAAACCTATAAAATGTGGAAGCCATCTGTATAGTCCATCTCACTTAAAACTTATGGGCAAGGTTATGATTTCTGCAGACAAATAGACAGACATAATATAAACACAAGAAACAAAATATGTATAATTAGTCAAATGGAAAAAAATATACTATTTCAGGGACAGGGAGTTGGTAGAGAGATTGGACCCCCCCCTGGAATTTGCTTTGTTATTTAAACAAGACTATATACTGAAGCAAATAAAAAATGACTTTGGTCATCCTCCATCTAACTTAGAAAACATTGACCCCACTATCATTGTTTTATTTTGTTTATTTGTTTTCAGTTTTTTTTCTCCTGCTTGTCAGGAAATTCTGGGCTGGAATTTTTTGACTGAGATGTGAACCCCCCTCCCTACTCCCAAAAAAAAAAAAATTCTGGATCCGCACCAGTATTGGCAGTAACTGAATGTCACATCGACAACGGGAGATAACTTCACAATATGAAATTCGTCTAGTGTGGCATGCGATGATCTTTGACCCTTTTTGAACTTTAAAACTAATCGTTTGGGCTTATTTTACCCCCCACTATACTTAAACTTGTACATACCGACCTCCATAGGTTTTGTCAATTTCATGAAATATATAATCAAATTATAACACAAAATGAATTAATCCAATGCACACCAGACTGCAGCATATGTGCTATTGCTATTTCATTCGGCAAACCTTCGTGGCGTCGATTCCGTCACCTTATCAGATGAAGTGGGAATCGGCCAAGGTGTGCCGAATGGAGTTTAATCTAAAAATATGATAATTGGTGACGCAACGTGATGTGATGTAGAAATTTACATGTTAACATGCATAGTACAAGAACAAATTTTAAATTTATTCATAACAAACGATGTTTTTAACAAAACCGTTCCATCTAGCCTATTCCCAAAAGTATGTGCTGTGTGATTGTGGTGTCGAGAGGGGGAAGGGGGGATTATAAATTTGAAATGGTCCTATTATGAGCAAAACATTTATCAAAATCTAATTTACGTCATTAATAGAATTCAAACTGGTATATATTGAATTTAGCATGTTAGATAAATATCATTAATAGAATCCAAACTGGTATATATTAAATTTAGCATGTTAAATAAATATAAGAGGTTCTGAGTCATAGGTCACAGGGAGAATTTCATACTCAATTTGATGAATACATGTAAATTATATAGAATTATTTTGACTTTTTCCTTGGAAAGCCGCCCAATATGTAGGAGTGTGCATTTAGAGGCAAACACCTTAGTGCGGGTATTACTGTCTTATGACAGCATCTAGTTATAATTTGATTTTAGAGAGAACATGAAAAAAATGCCTTTTTCCTTGATAATATTTGAATACAGTAAAACTCGGTTATAGCGAAGTCTTGGGGACCACTGAAAGTAATTCGCTATATCCGTAATTCGTTATATCCGTATAACGAATTCGTATAACCATATATAGCGAATTCGAAATATGGATGTTTTCTTTCAAGTGCTAGTACGAAATATATTAGGGAAGGAAATATTACAAACATACCTTTACATGTAATAACTAATGCTTTATTATGAATTGAATTTGATATTCAAATGCAAAAAGAAAATAAAGTCTGTTCAATTTAACAAATTTTGAGATCTTTGAAAATTCGTTATAAAAGATGTAAATTTCCTTATACTTCACCTCAGCGGAACTCAAAATCAGTTCGCTGTATCCGTAAATTCGTTATATCAGAGTTCTTTTTAATCGTAAAATTTTATAAAGATTTGTTAAGATTTTTTTCAGGGGACCCAGAAAAACTTCGCTGTATCAGTGAATTCGCTATATCCGTGTTCGTTTCGTACTAAACGAGTTTTACTGTATCTTAAGTGAAAACTTAGCACGCAAAACGTTTAAATAACTCTATTCCAACATACGACGGCTGTTCAAAAATTACGCAAACTCTGCTATTATTTACTCTTACAGATGTAATATAGTATTGAAAGTTTACAGAAACACATATCTTAAAGATTTCATTAAATTTTGTGCAAAATACTGTACTAAAACTTTCTTAAATTATCGTTGTTTTGATATTCCTTTTGGAGAAGTACGGAGAACAAAAAAAAAATTGAAACACACACATGCGGAATCCCAAATTTTACTCATTTATTTTTTATAATTCGCGTTATTTTCAACATTTTTTTCAAATGTGTCTTTATATTGTGCTTTTATTGTACATTTAGATTTCTGTCGTTATATTTGAAGTATTGACAGAAATATTCTGTTTTTCTTCGATGCCATATATGTGAAAACTGCTAAAATGACGTACCTTGTATTGACGGAGCAACGCACTATCTGTCAAATGCGTTATGCCCAAGAAATCACCAACATAGATCCAAAATTTGCATGATAAAAAATGTAATAAACATGGGTTATCCCAAAATGTGTCTACAAATAGCAAATTGGAATTTAAGACGGTTAGAACTTTGTAAAAAGCTTACGGAGGTTCGATCCATAGCTTTTTAGAGCAGATTTTGGTCTGGACCGTTATTTCTCAAATTCTGCATCATCTTTAATTTCTAACACTTAATCTGGATTCTACTATGCAAATTGAACTGTATTAAATGAAACAAGCGATTAAATTCTATTCAAGTGGGATTAAGCCAGGAAATATCTGTTGTGGCGGAATGTATAACGGAAGAAATTGATCAATTTTCCCGTTATCAACCATATACAGTTCTGTTTAATTTTAGATTCCAATTTGCCCATGCTTGTTGCACACAAAGCTGAATTTTGCAGTGAAATATCTTATACTGGTTCTAAAATATCTACTAAATTATGTCATATGAATTCTTTCAACGAATTATGACAAATATAGTAAATTAGTACATAAATGTAGTAAATTAGTAGATAAATTCTGAAAGTCCAGGAAAAAATTAAATTAATTCTAACATAATATTGACACTTCTCCAAGTAATATTTAAAAAAATGCATCATATACGCCCAATTTTTATGTTCTTTTCTGCATATTTACTGCTTAAATACTTAAGTTTAAGACTTTCAAGTAATTTTCTTGCTTTTAACAGTAAGTGCAGAAAGGTCAATTAAAGTAATAAGTAATTTGAAACATTTTCTTAGTCATAATTTTAAAGTGTCTGTTTTAAAGCAGACTTACAGTTCATTTTGTTCCACGCTTTATCATACCACCCGGCTTGAAAAGGGGGAGGGTATATAGTAATCGACGTGTCCGTCCTTAAGTTACTTTTTTGGGTACCCATCTTATCCGCAACTCCTCTCGTACCACGAATGAAATTTGATGAAACTTTCATGGAATCTTTATTACATGATGCCATTGTGCACCTCCTATTTTGATCCGACATATATTTTTGGTTTTCAACAGCAAAGCATGGACACTGCCGTTATATTCACACGAGAGTGGGGGTATCATTTAGTGAGTTCAATGCTCACAGTACCTCTAGTTTGGATAAAAATAATGGAGGGAAAATGTCGAAAATGTAACTTTTTTTTACTAAGACACAAATATTAATGCAACAAGGTCAAATTAAATGTACATGTACTATAGCGTTAAAAGAAGCATAATGAGTCACGTTTTTCAAATTGATTTTTAGATAAGCTATGTGTGTAGAAATTAAAAATATACTTAACAAAAAGTTAAAACCTTTAATTATCAGTAACCAACCTCGCTAAGGGGAACAAATCATCTGGAACATTTTAAACGTGATTGATAGTGACCAACGTCATATGTATCTATTCAATACCTGCAGATTTGGGGTTTAAAGCAAAGTATAATATTTTTTTTGGTTTACTTGGTTTATAGAATTCAAGCTTGAAAAAAATGGCATACGGATGTTTATACTGAGTAGATAAGGCAACTCACACTGTACAGAATCAAACTTCGAGTAAATGGAAGCTCACATTTTTAAGTTTATAATGCCCGTGACTTGGAATAAGTAAATATTCTTTTATATCATGTGTCATTTTGCCCGATTATGTCGTTAAATATTTTTTTCCGTGGAACTAGTCCGCGTATATATATATATATATATATATATATATATATATATATATATATATATATATATATATATATATATATATATATATATATATATATATATATATATGTAAGACTCTAAGGTCCGATGGTGACGCCAAAGCCCGATGGTCTCGCCAAACCCCAATGGTCTGCGCCAAAGCCCGATGGTTTGTTGTCGTCACGGACGCCAAAGTCCAGTGGTCACGTCAAAGTCTGATGGCTCGTTTCCTATGAGACACGCTGCGCTAAAGTGCGATAGTCAGACACGCCAGTCCGCCAAAGTTCGATATTGCGGAGAAACAATCAACGTTTATGACGTCACAATAATTCGACGTCAATCCTTGACGCCGTTTTCCTGCATTCATATGCCATCATTTCCGAATTTATCCTTGCATACGCTTTTATTTATTTTGTGTATTGCTTACATGTTTCAGAGATATTTGGATTAGTCCTCGCACACCACTCAACTGATTAGGGTCAGTCCTCTTAGTTTATTGGTTTAGGGATAGTCCTCGCACACTAGTCGATTTATTAGGGTTAGTATCGCACCCACCCAAGGTATTTAGGTATCTATATAGTTGTTAGGCCTACACACTTTTCGAGCGATTAGGGTAAGTTTCGCACCTATCCGAGAGATAAGGGTTAGTTTTTGCATAATGATAATTATTAATGCTTATTTAAATCTTTGGCATGGTGCGGCATTGTAGTTTGCCGCATTAGTATTATGACGTCATAAACGTGAATTGTTTTCAGCACCATCGGGGTTTGGCGTGTCAAACCATCGGGGTCTGGCGTATACCATCGGACTTTGGCGTGACCATCGGACTTTGGAGTCCCGTCGCACTTTGGAGTCCTACACATATATATATATATATATATATATATATTCTGATATATATATATATATATATATCAGAATATATGTATTTTAAAGTTTTTTGTTGTTTATCTTTTGTGAATTTTGAGACTCTGTAATAATGTGATTGCTTGTATTTAATATCACTTTTTATTCTTCATCTATCACATAATTGGAACAGTAAGAGAAATAAGGTAAGAGCATGATTTTTCTTAAAATTGATTATAATATTCTGCTTGATTTCGCATACATTTCAAATTATAATTAAACCAAATCTCGTATTTATAAAATCATAAACATAACATTTTCTGAAGTGTAGGATACTAAAGATTTATTACTAAATATCTTATTTAATTCAAAGTTCAACTTTCAAACAGTTCAAAACATGAATCTTTCAAATTTTGAAAATAATATAATGCATAATGTTTGAAATATCAAAATATCAGACTGAAAATATATTTTTCTGAATAGTTCAGAGGGAGAGAGGAACCTGCCCATTTCATATGAAGTTGATGGTACGTCGATGGATAATCTAAATACAGTCATGTATAATTATAATTGCCGTTAAAATATGATATCTTTGAATGCAAATGTCATAGTTTTTAAATGGTGTCTAGTGTTTTGAGGTTATTTTTTGATTTAAATAATAAACTTTAAAATTTTAGGCTTCCTAACCCTAACAGCGAAGTCTCTTCAGTTCTTTCACAAAACACAAATTTTTGGCGGAACATAACACTCGTTATACTTTAAGCAAAAAAATGTTTTTTTCTAAGCTTTTGTGATAAAATAAACAATCTCAGTGGTTGTTTGAGTTGTGCATTAGGTTTAAGAATATGAAACTAAAAACATGAATAATATTTATCTACATCCTTTTCTTCCTAGATGAACAAGACACTAATGTTGAGACTGCTTCTCACTTGTAAGTTTATGTTATACTTTTTTTTTACTTTTAAGAAGACTTTTGAAAGTCTATCAAAATGAATTTGCATTTAAGCAAAATATCTTAAAGAATACAAGTTACAGCAAAATGTGCAAAGTTTAAAAAAGATGGGCGCATTTGGCGGATGATCTGCAGGAATCATTTGTACGAAACATTTATGGTATAAATGTCCACGAGTAGGTTAGCTGGCTATAGCTGGTTAGATTTAACAAAAAAACATAGGCTTTTTGTTTCATTTAGTTTGAAATACTTTGTCAGATTGAAACATTTATGACCATGTCTCTTAACATGGTAATGCTTCACAAAATTAAACACATACATGAATAGATAAAACGCATACATGAATATGGTAAGCGTACATATCGGTAAAGTAGAATAGAAGATTGTAATTTTTTTTTTTTTTATCTTTTATTTCACAATTTTCATCAATACCCATTTACAATTGCCAGTTAACCCGGGTATTTAGGATAACCAGCATAAAAACAACAAAGAAAAAAAAACTACAAAATATAAGTTATAACAGATTTGTTAAAAGTTTAACTTGGTATGTTTTTGAAAAATTTAAAATGAAATTTATATCTTTTTCTAATGAACCTCTAATAATTTTTTCTAACATGGACTTTTCTTGTATGATATTTTCTATTCTATTTTTTCATTTTAAATTTATATATATTATATGCCAAATATGATATAAAAGTATTATAAAAAGAATTCTTGAATTTGTTTCCAAGTAAAATCCTATAACAGTATGTTTCCATTGCACAACAAATTTCATAACAATATTCAACTTTTGCCATACACCTTTTACATTATCACAATTAAAAAAAAGATGTTTGATATCTTCATATTCATTTCTACAACATTCACATTTTGGATTTGTTCTTAACTTACATTTTTGAAAAGAATTACAACTTAGAATATTATTCAGCAATTTATAATTAAATTCACTCAGATGTTTATCATACATGAGTTTGATTTTATTTCTATAAATATTGCGCCAGTGTTCTTTACTAACACAGAAAATTCGACCTAATATTGATTGATAACATGGATATTTAAACTTTCTGACAGCATATTCTCATAGAAAAACTTAAATTTTTCATCTGTAATACAATGAAGACCACTGTTAAAATTGAATGAATATACAGAGGTTGTCTTGGTAAAAACACAGCACTTCATATCAAACATATTACTCTGTTTAGTTACTTTATTTTTTAAATTCTTGTATTCACACAACCAATTAGATTTATTTATCAGAGTATTTGAAATTTCTTGTAACGTTTTAAAGTTACCATTTTCGTCAAAGAGATCTTTTGTATACAATATATTTCTTGCAATCCAATTTTTGAAGCATATCGTTTTACCTTTAAATTCATACAAAATGTTACTCCAAAGTGGTTGTCGTGCAAATTTGACATTAGATAAATCCGATATTTGTATTTCCTTTTTGCTTTCATTAAAATAACAGAATATTTCTCTATAAAAATTAGGCAAGTTAGATATAAGTGAGAAGTTTTCGAGTTATCTTTCAGACAATGTTAATAAAGAATTAATGTCTATATTCATTTCGCTAAGGTATCCGTTTATGACTTTATTTAATATGCAAGATTAATCACTTTCTTATTACCCAAGATGCCTTTAATGCCTTTAATTTTAGTTCGATATCAACTAATCCTATTCCGCCATCTTCTTGTTTGCATATAACAGTGTCTCGCTGAATTCTATCTCGTTTGTTCCATATGAAATTGAATACGCTACTTTTTAATTTTTTTTTATCAACTCGTTGTCTGGAATGGGTAATATTGAGCCAACATACATTAACTTTGATATAGCTGAAGAATTAACTACACAAGACTCCCCCCCCCCCAAATTGTTAATTTTCTCTTTTTCCATGATTGAAACAGTTTTTCCATATCTTCATAAATTTTAGTCCAATTCAAGATGTAGCATTGATCTTTATTATGTCCAATAAAAATACCTAAGCAGCGAACAACATCATTGGTTACATTAATATCGCACACATTTGAGTGCCTATCCTTGAGACTACCTAGTATAAATTGTGTTTTATTCAGATTAATTTTTGATCCAGCGTGGTTGCAAAAAGTTTGAACAATTTCAATTGCTGTTTCTAGTAAGGATATATCTTTTTAAGCTAAAGTTATATCATCCACATGTTGTAGATTTTTTAAATCTGGCGAAGTTGCATTTAGTTTAATACCTTTAATATGTTCATTATTTTTTATTTTAAAAGCTAATATTTCTGCGACAAATAAAAGTAGCAAGGCTGAAATAGGACATCCTTGTCTTATTCCTCTAGACATAGAAAAAGATTTTGAAATCCAACCATTATTTTTTACTTTAAAAATTGGGTTGGTGTATAAAATTGTTATCCAGCTGATAAAGTTTTCACCAATGTTAAATTTTTCGTGTACATTAAATATGTAAGACTCCAAAGTGCGATGGTGACGCCAAAGTCCGATGGTCTCGCCAAACCCCGATGGTCTGCGCCAAACCCCGATGGCACGCGGTCTTTACGGACGCCAAATTCCGATGGTCACGCCAAAGTCCGATGGTTGGTTTCCTATGAGACGCGCGACGCTAATGTGCGATGGTCTGACACGCCAAAGTCCGATGGTGCGGATGAACAATCAACGTTTATGACGTCACAATAATCTGACGTCAATCATTGACACCGTTGTCCTGCATTCAAAAGCCATCATTTTTGAATTTGTACTTGAGTACAATTTCATTGATTTTGCTTATTGCTTGCACCTCCCAGAGATATTATGGTTAGTTCTTGCACACCACTCGAATGATTAGGGTTAGTTTTCTTGCATTGCACAACCTTAGAGATTTTGGGTCAGTCCTCACTAGTCGAGTGATTAGGGTTAGTCTTGCACCCATCCAAGATATCTATAGGTTATTGTTATTACACACTTTTCAAGCGTTAATCTGGCGAAACTATTTGAGAGATAAGGGTTGGTTTTCGCATTTATTTATATATACTTGTTTTTAAGACCTTGGCATGGCGTGTCATTGAGGTTTGGTGCAGAGGTACTATGACGTAATAAACGTTAATTGATTTCCGCACCATCGGACGTTGGCATGTCACACCATCGGGGTTTGGCGCAGACCATCGGGGTTTGGAGTGACCATCGGATTTTGGAGTCCCATTGCACTTTGGAGTCCTACAAATATAAAATTCCATTGTATCGAATCAAAAGCTTTTTCAAAATCTATAAATAACAAAATTCCTTCCCTATTATTTTCTATGCAATGTTCATTAATATCTAAAACAATTCTAGCATTAATTCCAATATATCGTCCTTTGATCTATGCCGATTATTCTTTACTTATCAATTGATATATAACTATTTGTAATCTTCTTGCAAATATGAAAGCTATAATTTTAAAGTCAGTGTTTGTTAAACTTAAAGGTCGTTAATTCTTAAAATCATTCTTATCTCCTTTTCTAAATAAAACTGTAATAAGAGATATACGTTGTGAAAAAGTAAGCTGTTTATTGTCAAAAACGGATAGCAGTACTTTGTAAAATAAAGAGCCTATAAGGTTCCAAAAACATTTATAAAATTCTCACGGTAAACCATCTAAGCCAGAAGATTTATTGTTTTTCATATTATAAACTGCTTCTTTACATTCATATATTGTAGGCTTTACATCACATTTTTCCTTCTCTTGATTTTCTAATTCAGGAAATTAATATTTGTAGATACTTTGATATTTCAGTATTATCAATTAATTTACTGCTGTAAAGGTTTTTGTAAAAAGTGCACATTTCGTTCAATATCTCAGAATTTGAAGAGAATGTCTTAGTTTCATTTCGTACTTCAAAAATTGTATTATTAGCTTGATTTTTCTTTTCTAATCCAAGGAAATAACCTGTTTTTCTTTCGCCCTCTTCTATCCATTGTGCTTTAGATCTTATTTGTGTGTCATTTGCTAATTCAGTTTGCATTTCATCTAAATCTTTTTCCAACTTTCTTTTTTCGTTCATATTAATTTGAGCGCTAGGAAGATTTTCAAGTTCATCAATTTTCTTTTCAGTTAACTGTATCTTCATTTTTATATTGTGTTTAGATTGTTTTGCATAATTTATCGAGAAATCGCGAATTTTTACTTTAAATAATTCCCATTTTGAAATAGAATGCAGCGATTTATCTAAATTCATTTAAAATTTTGATTACACCTTCTTTATAATCAGTCTTTTCTAAGTGAGATACGTTTAATTTCCAATATCAGGAACCGTGTTTTTGTTTACTAAAATCCACAAATGTTTTAAGGTATCTATGATGGCTCATTCTAGTGTTTTTATTATGTGTGCCTGGTATGCGTCTTATAATTATATTTTTCATGAAATTCAAGGTATCGCTACTTACAAATACATGATCTATTCTACTTTTAGGACAGTTATCTGAAACACACCAGCTAACACCATATCTCTGAGGATGTTTATATTGCCATAGATCTACAAGATCTAAATGATTTAAAATTTCTAATAAGCGTTTTTGCGATTTATCACTTTTCTTTTCAAAGCTACAATTAAAATCTCCACAAAGGAATATTTTACTTCCTTCAGAGGAATATAAAGAAGTAAATGTTTTAAGTCTGTTGCAAAAGGTTATTCGCGCATTTTCACTATTAGGTGCATTGTAATTGATTTTGCTCTCTGTGCAACTGAACCCAAATTTATCTAATTAAAAAATTAAATACACCAGTACAAAATGAAACTGACAAATAATTTGATCATTACAAAAAAAATTAACGCCCCATGCGGGGCTCAGACCAAAAAACTATTCACACCTTGTACACTGAACAGGTAGCCTATCTTACAGAGCTATCAGCGTTACACATTAAGTGGATTTTACAAAGGAGGATGAAGTACCACATTTACACAGTTTGATTTTTTTTTTTTAGAAATTATAGTTAATTTTTTATAGATTCTGGGTCTTCTTTTCATTTTTTGCAAATGTATGTTCGTTTCTTTGAAGTAAAATACAAACGCTTAACGTTTAAAAGTCATGGAGAGAAGACCCAGAGAAATAATTTTTTTTTTTTTAGATAAACTGTTTAGAGGTTTGTTTTTGTGTTCAGCCAAGTGAAACTCGTTTAAAATTAAAATCTCAGTATCTTAATAAATACATCATGCTTTTTTATTTAAAAAAAAATGACCATGGCACCTTCTATTGCAATGCTGTCTTGAAATGTATTCAATTCGGTTGTCAAATGCAATATCTTGCAGAAGCAATGTGCACAATACACTTGCAGGACTGCACAGCTGCAGGTCTTATAAAACAATAACATGAAATTTGTTGTATATGTACATATAGTTGAACGTCATGGGTACAACATTTTGTTTTGTTCCTAGCAATTCTATGCGTATTTTCCAGTCCCATGATTCCGGTATTGAAAACTATTGAATATTTCTGTAATCTGTTGTCTCTAGTGCCCAAATTACACAACGCAATTAAAGAGAGATATCTCGTAAAATGTCCACGTGTTGAAAGTATCGATCGACATATTTAATATTGCTTTTTTTAAAATAAAAGTTACATAGATGTTTACATCGTTTCATGGAATACTCCTTCTTGGATTTTACAATTGACCTGAAAAATTAAAAGGCGCCCAGTTTTAGCAGTTCCGATTAAGGTTAACGCCTGTTATTTCTTTTGCAGGGAAGGCTATAAATTATTTTTGTTAAATAAGCACATTAATTCCACATATGAAGTAAAGTGTTTAATAAGAGGCCCAGGGACCACAACACTCACCTGAGCACATCAGCTAAAAAAAGCACATATTATGATATGGACGAACTAGAATCTACAATACCTGAGGACAATTCTACATAAATATACTAATCAGGGCTTTGAAGTACTTGAAAAGAAGATTTGAAAAGGTTTCACTATATATTCCTATGAGAATTTTTGGTCGACCATTTTGGCCCCACCCTATCCCCGGTCTTGATTTGAATAAATTTGAATCTACACAACTAAGGATAATTTCACATGAGTTTCATCTTTCCTGGCCCAGTGGCTCTTGAGAAGAAGATTTTTATAGATGTTTCCTATATATTTCTATGTAAAACTTTGATCGGCCATCTTGGCCCCGCCCTACCCCTTAGGATCATGATTTGAACAAACATGAATCTACATTACCTTAGGATAATTTCACATGAGTTTCATCTTTCCTGGCCCAGTGGTTCTTGAGAAGAAGATTTTTAAAGATTTTTCCTATATATTATATAAATTTGGCTTAAAATAGACTATGTAGAGCAACAGAAAAATAAAAAATATATTCCAAGAACACATATGGTATAATCCAAAAATAATTATCGGTAGGTCTTCTGTCTTTCTTAAAAACTATTTTAATTTCGGTTTTGTTTTCATAAGTGACTTGTTCAACTTAGGTAATAATTTTTTAAGCCTAGACACTTTTAAATATCTTGGTATTAAAACAAATTTTGTTGAATTCTCAGTTTTGAAACAGGCTGTGTTAGACAGATTTGTAAACAAAAACCAAATGACTATGTTTTTTTCTTATAGTCCAAACATACCCAGTTCTGTGAAGATGTTTTATATTAATATGAAAGGCTGTAAAGACATATATGATATTCTTATTTATAGAAAGAAAAAAACAAGTACTTCAATTTTAAAATGGAATAAAAATGGATATTTATTCACAATGCGAGAATGGAGTAAAATTTTTGAACTTCCATTTAAAATTACACAAGAATCTAAACTGCAGTGGCTACATTTTCAAATTTTACATAGAATAGTTCCAACAAATTTATATCTTTTTAAACTTAAGATAAAGGAGTCTCCAGCTTGCATTTTCTGTAAGACTGACATTGATTCAATTGAACATTTTTTAATGAATGTAATTTAGTAAAAGAGCTTTGGAGTGATATTGAAGAGTAGTTTGTGTGTAAGTTTAATATATCTGTAATTATTGACAGAACAACAATATTATTTGGCAAACATAAGAATAAGGATGTCCATAAAGTGCAAAACTTGATGACACTGATAACTAAGAATTATATCTTTTCGACTAAATATTAAATCCTCATGTTCTAAGTATAATGACTCTAAACACTATTATTGTTGAAAAATTCTTGGTAGAGAATTTTTTTTACTTTTGAAACAATATAAACAAGCTAATTCAGAGAATTTGTGTCCCCCGCTTAGGAAAAAAGTAAACCATGCACAGTTCGGCGGTGGGGGTCAGTCTGTCTTTGTTAATTTTCCTCGTAGTTTTCTCATCAATACCCCATGGCATATAAGTAAGGTTAAAATTTAAACACACTTTCTGTTTTTGAATGACTTTTGATGGGATTCATTTTTGTACGAAATCGATTTTACTTTCTCTGTCCGTACCTAAAAAAAATCTCTTCAACATATCAAAATCCCCCCCCCCCCCCGTGGTTGTGTATTTTGATGTATTTTTGCGTTCGCAGCTAGGTTAAGGACGCCCATAGGAAATATGCCTTGAAATATTTCGAGAATAGCAATATAATTTTATATCTTTTTTATCAGCATGAGTTTAAATTTAATGGGATATGTACCAATGCATATGTATGTATGTTGTCTCAACCGAGTTTGGCCACAGCGACTTTACGAACATCAGCTGTATGTCACGTGACATCGTTAAAATTAGAAAAAATTATGTACGGATACAAAGATCGTAAAAAATCAAAGATATACGAATAATTTTATCAAGAAATTAATTGTGTTTTCTCTAAGGCAAATAACCCGAAAAGTGTTGGGAGCATTATCTCCATGTACGAGAATTATATAAAATGTAACCGTCTGATGCAAAAAACCTCGTGTATTTACACTATACGCATTGAAATATTGTAGAATTACAGAAAAAATCAACAGCGCACAACTTGCTCCCAGCACTTTTCAAAATAGTAGAGACTGTGAAATAATTAAAAATATGACTCAATTTTAGTCGATCACATTTATTTAGTTTTAAATTTCACATTTATATGTTGCAATTATAGCTTGATCTGCGTCTTAAGTGCAGAGAAACTGCGTGTTAAACTAGTCTATGACGTCATATCTGTCAGTACAGCGAGATCAAGTTGACTTTAATTTTACATTCAAATAGTGTTGTAATGACAAGATAAGTTACGCATTAATTTATGTTTACAATAATTAGGAGAAATTACTGTATGTAAAAGTGTATGAAAAAGAGATTCATTATTTATTCGCGGAGATTCATTTGTGCAGTTTCACCGTGACGTCGTAATCGATTGCCCGAAAGGTCTGCATAGACTGATCTACCTTTGGCAGTCCTAAACCTAGCTGCGATGAAAAAGCTTAATCCACGAACCATAAATAGGGTCCCATTTCTCATAATTTACGTGACTTGTATTATAGATAGTGTACACGTTAAGCTGTTCTGAATCGTTTTTTCTTTATTCGATATCTATGATACTTTTCTTTCAAAAAGAGGTCTTGCAATATGGCAGTGTTTTGAACGAATCATGAAGAGGTTTTGATTTTAATTTGACTTCATTAACATCCGTTTTCGACGGAAATATTGCACATGTGTAATGAATCAATATGGTCTACGGTGAGGATCATCAAAAATATTTATTCTAAATCCCTCTCTAAATTTTTCATATTTGCTTTTTCAAAAAGAAGTCTTGCAATATGGCAGTATTTGGAACCATGGTGAGGTTTGATTTCATTTTGACTTCATACACATTAATTTTCGACGGAAATGTTACACATGTTAAATAAAAAAGAATGGTCTAGTGTGAGAATCATCAAAATTATTTATTTTAAAACCAAGTAGGCTCTTTAAATTTTTCTATTTGCTAGGCCATTTAAGGCACTTTGTTGGTCGAGTTATATATATATTTTTTTGATATTTTGCTCAGTTCCATCAAGCGAAATGCTTAACATGGCAGCAATGCCCCTTTTTCTTTATTGCAGTGACGATGCTGAAATATCGGAGTCTGCTACACAGTCATTGACACTTCAAATAACATATTCTGGACCCTTAGAAGAAATTGATAAAAAGTTGAAGACAAAAAATCTAGCTGAATTAGAACTTAAGAATCAAGAATATTTTAAACTTTTCCAAATGAAAAATACAGAATCAGTAGACACGAAATCCATTGAAAAGAGATTCAAGGATGAAATGACAGAGCTTCAAAAGACAGGGATTCCTAGATTGAGAGAACTTTATGCTGCCTCCGAAATACTGGAACGAGAAGTGGTACTTATACTCCCTGAATTAAAAAAAGTATTACATATTTGGCCGATGATGAAAGAAATAACTGAAGACAATCCACTGCTGATTGAAGTCCTCTATGACGAAGAAAAGTGTACTCCAACCTTTCGAAATCTGAATGAACTTAGTGTTCCAGAAGAGGAATGGAAAGATTTTAAGGATCTTAATAAAAATCACAAACGCTGTTTTGACAAGCGGTTCCATAACGACTTTCAAGTTTTGAAATCCGAAAATTTTTATCCTGATTTGTCCTTTTTGAAAACTTGTGATAGGTCGAAATTTTCTGTTTTTGAGATTCTAAGTTGTTTTGTATATGGTAATCTTTCATGCACTCAATTAATAGAAAAATATGTTTCTGAACACCAACAAGACGAAGTATTAAGAACGATATATGAAAAACTAGTCGATTATGAAACTTATGTTGGCGAAGATCAATTAGAAAAAATAAGAAAATTACAAAAGGAAACCGAAAAAGAAGAGTTGTTGAAAAAAATTGAAGCCAAAGCTTTAAATGATCATTTAGCAAAGAGAAAAATAACATCAAAAGGAGATCTTTTATCGATCGCAAGTATATTCAGCTTTGATTTGTATATATGCGCTGGTGAAATGAAACAACTCATTCGTCCGATCTGTACACAAATGAACCAGGTTTTCCATGGAAATTTAATCCTAAATTCGATACCAGACTCAGAAAATTTATTTACAGTTGGTCCTTATTCCTCACAATCCTGTTTTTGTAAAATGGCAACACCTGTTATAAGAGGTGTTTTTTCAGACATTCAGGAGGAAATTGTACCAGAAATATACAGAAAAATCAGTAAGCAAATTCTTTGTTTTTCTACAAGAAATCTTTTTTCAGCATGAAATAGTTCATACGATGTTGTATTTCATAAATTACAGATTCTTCCTTAAAAGTCTGTTGTAAGCCTATATGGACAAGAAAAAGCCATACTCACCTTTCATATTTTCGTAAATGGTACCATCCGGATATAATACAAAACAATTTTCAAAGAAAGATACAGTTTGTCAATGTCGGACATAAAAATCAGACAGGGTTCGACAAAAAGTTGCTTGATCTTCTTGAAGAGGATGGTCGTACATTGGAACAGGAGCAACACAGTAGTATCTGCGAATGCCTTGCAAAAGAAGTGTATGGAACTACAACAGTTTCCAGTATAAAGAAGATCAGGTATTTTTGAAATAGATATATTGTTTGTTTTTTAGCGTCTTTTTCGAGAATTTTCATTCATATTGAAACGCTATCACTTGCCTATAAATGGATGCAAACACAAGCATGTATCCGGCACACAAGGCCATTGGACACAGACTTTTTCGTTCAAACACCTACTTCGACATGGGACCTCGAATTCAATGAATTTTAAGAATTCTCAACATCCAAGAAATTCGCAGTACAGTTAAGGTGCGCAATAGAAATATCGACAATTTTTTTTTGCGATTAAAAATGTAATCATAATCAGGATAACGATTTTTTAGTACATTATTTATATCGGATAATTTCATGATGGTTAATAACTACATATTGGCGATTAGGTTTTATATTTAGACTTGTCACGTGATTTTAGCACATTTACTTGCAGTATTGAGGTTAACTATAATTGTCACTAGTTTTTCAGGGCATAACCAAGTAAAATTCTAAGTTTAGTTTTTAAATATTTCTAACAAGCATTGTTGTTTCTGAAAAGTGCTGCGATACTATCTATATTCTGCAATATCTATATATTTCCGCATCACTTTTCAGTTACCTTAATACTTCTAGTGTTGATTTGTTAAAGCATAATTACTATGATCCATAGAGTGTACATATCCGCCCTTGCACTATATCGATTTATTGAGACTCTCACAATACCCTCGAATGTACTTGAATACAAATATACGGTAGTATCAAATTAAATAGGAGCTATGCGGGAAAAATATTAATAAAATCTTGAATTAGACTACGAATCCAAGTTTATGGCTTATAAAATATTTGTAAATAATATTTATTTAATATTTAATTATAGAAAACATTTTTCGTTGAGAAAATATTACTTGATTTGGCTCTCACTGCATGTAAAATGTGTCAAGTTTTACGAAATGACGTCACATCGACAAGAGCATTGCCATCAGTGACTTGGTCCCCAGCTAAATTTCCAGCATTTAATCTCGTTTGCCTGTGCGTCCGTCAAAAAAAACTTTTGCCTTGGTCATATCTTTTTAATCAAAAGAGATAAGACTTTCATATTGCATATTTATATCACCTGTGGCAAGACTTTTCTAGATAAGTATGATTATTGACCCCGTGACCTTGAAGTTTGACCTATTAAAAATGTAATGCTCTTTGAATCGGCCATTACTTTTGAATGAGAAGAAGGCTTTTATATTAGTGATGTGTATTACCTGTGACAAGACCTTGCTGTAAACATTATATTTTTAACCTCGTGATCTTGAAGTTTGACCTACTTTTCAAAAACTTTTCAAAAACTGAACCAGACAGAAATACATGTAAAAGAGGAAAACTTAAAACGCACACTATTTTATTAAATTAAATATTTATAAACATAATGAGATGATGTATTATTGAACGCACAAATTAGTGTGAAAAAATATCAACTTTCAACACAGACTCCGTTGACGATAATCATGTCAGTGGAAGTATGAATAACCTAAATGTTCCAGTCATACCGGCACTCGTTGTTTACGAATGATTATGTACAACAGATTAACCAAATCATTTGTCTGTCTTTTATAGTAAAAGAGTCTTCTTCTATCGGTCAATCCGTGACCATGACATGTTCATTGTTATGAGTGTCCTGAATACTTTCTCTTTCGAAGACTCTCTTACGAGCGGTTTTCAGGCAATTCGCCGATGTAAAATTGAAGTAAAACCGGACGTAAAATTATTTTTCTCTATATACGTCGCAAGTCACATAGTGTGGAGGGCCCTTAACGTTGCAACCTTGAACTTAATGTTTGACCTACTTTAAAGAAAATTAAATATTACTTTGAATTGACCATAACCTTTAAATGAAAAGAGATAGGGCTTTCATATTAAAACGTGTATTACCTGTGACAGACCTCCCTGAGAAACTTGTTACCTTTAACCTCGTGACTTTTAAGTTTGACATACTTTTTGAAAACGTTAACTTCGATTGGTCAGGAGTTCTAAATGAGAAGATACAGGCTTTAATATTATCTCTTAAAATACAAGACTTTTCTAAATAAATTATGATTTCTTATCGTAAACTTAACCTTGAAGTTTGATCTAATTTTCAAATTCAAAATTTAACTAATGTCAAACAGAAATCAAGCAAAAATCTCACCGGTCCGATTTTTGTAAAAAAAAAAAAAAAGAAAATATACGGTATTTAACAAATTGAACGGCACGGCTGTAATTAGTTGAGTTCTTTGTAAAATAAAAATAATAAATGAAAAACGGGTACAATATAAAAAGTGAAATATTCATCCTTGCCTGTCAATTTTAAACTTTCAAAAATGTTCATAATTATAGTATATAGTAGCAATTAGAGCTTCAATCACTGCCAATAGTAACAGTTACTTTCCGTTTGTATGAAAAGTCTTATTTTTGAAAAGGTTTCCTTTTGGGGAAAAAATCGCGAAATCGATGGTTTTGTAAAGTTAAAAATTGTTATATGTGTGTGCATATTTTATAAATTTAGATTATAATAAAACAACTTAAAACAAACTATTGCTAAATTGGTATTTCTTTCAAAATTATTTTAAACACATGTGACCTGGAAAGGAGGTAACAACCTAAGTAGCAAGAAATTCTCGGTTTAAGAAAAGAAAGAAAGAAACCTTTAATACTTGTCTAGGCGAAGTTGTTACAAATCAGATAATTTGCTTTCATCTTTACCACCTATTACACGCTAAAAGTGTTACCAGCTCCTTAATTTTCATCGCCGCGTATCAAAATAAGAATCTTGTTACGAGTGAAAACAAGATTTCAGTCACCTATGCATTCTTCATGAAAAAAAAAATAGTAAACGCAATCTTGATTAATTTTACTGATAAATTATGAGATAATTTTCATTTTTCAATGGCATATTCGTAATACAGGTAATCAATTAATATATTTTACGGTGTGACCGTTGGGGCGAGCGCAGTTGTACCATTAAAACACTTGAAAAATTTATCAGCCACTTCAAACATCAAGCAGCACGAGACATCTCGACTAGCTTTGATTTCACACGACGTCAGGAGACGTCACGGAGCTCGTCGGAGCTTACAGACACAGCCGAACGTCTGGTTGAA
This sequence comes from Saccostrea cuccullata, assembly GCF_032062105.1. NCBI lineage: Eukaryota > Metazoa > Mollusca > Bivalvia > Ostreida > Ostreidae > Saccostrea > Saccostrea cuccullata. The sequence continues at coordinate 19,629 of NW_026929741.1, read as the reverse complement.
ACTATAGGCCTAGACCTAGTGCAATTTAGGTCGAAAAACATTGCAGAGTTATTTTTTGTTTCTTTGATTTCTTTGAAAGATTTCTACAAACTGAGTCTTTAAATATGCTTTTCGTTTTTATTTATTTATTTATTCGCGCAAAGGACATTGGGTAGTAAAGGAATTCTGGGTTTGTTTCACAGAAAAATTTGCCTAACGTATGTACAGATTTCATTCAGAATTTCCTCTGTTCTTACACGTAAGTATATTGAGCTCGCTTCGCGACGCTCGCTGCGCTCGATATATTCATGTTAGAATTGTTTTCATCGAAATGGCTTCCTTATTGCGCTGGTAATGCGGTGACATCGGAAGACTGAAAGATAATTTGATGGTGCATGGCCACGAGTGTGAAACAAGGTGAAAGAGTTTTACACAGTGATTAGTAGATAAATGTTAATGAATTTCAAGTACCCAATAATGGATCTTGATTAACTTTATTGACGGGGGATATAGACCAGACAAATCTGAGGGCGATGCTTATCATATCGGACATAAAGTATGCTGAATATCCTAATAATTTAGAAAAAAGCAAGGTACAGTTTCAAAACAAAATAAGCCCTGTATTTTTCTATAAAGTGACATAAGAAATCGCGGTGGTGTGGTAGTTAGATCTGTCCTAGACGCTTCACGCACATCACAGAGGTTGGGATGAGTGCGGCGAGAAATATGTCGGTTCCCGTCTGACGCTTCAAAATGTAAAACTTTGAAAAGTCACTAGCTTAAAATACAACCTTAAAGTAAATCACTTTTTCAATCAGTTAGTATTTGTGTACTTTCATGGAATTTGACTATTACGGTAATTCTGCATAAACTAAACTATTTATTCTAGTGGTTTAGTGGTTTTTGATATGTCTATATTCATGCTGCACATGATATCTTGATAAATTGCAAATTATGTTCATGTTTTGATACTTTCCGGAATTTGCAAGTGTATACGTCATTATTTTTGTGTTTTTTCAAAGACTCAATTTCCGGTATAGATATCGTACAGCATGGGTCGTGTAAACTTGTTCTTGTAAGTTTTTGATCAATTTCTATTCTATCACTCAACTCAGAGAGGAGTCTGTGTGCATAATTTCAATTTTAATACAGTGCAAAGTGCGACATTTTGATATGGATTAATTTTTGTTGTAATTACATTTCAGATATATTTCTTGAATAGAAAAAAAAAACAACAAATAAACCCTTACCAAAATAAAAGCCTTCTGGCACATAGTTGCAGCAAGTTTACTACAAAATTGCCGCAACCTTGCGGCAAATATTTGCGGCAAACTTGCCGCAAATAGATTTTTCGAATGCAAATTTTTTTCTGGCACACAGTTTGCGGCATATTTGCGGCAACGTTCTGGCACATTTGCGGCAAACATTTCAAATCCTTACATTATGCACTTAGCTGCGAGTTTGTGGCACACACTTGCGGCACATTTCTGGCATATAGTTAACTGCAAATTTGTGGCACACACTTGTAGCACATTTCTGCATATACAATTCCATAAGCTAATATACTTTACCTAAAAAAATTAATTTTAAAAGAACGTGATTAAACATGACAGCAACATGTAATACATGTACTATAAAAAAAGAAAATTTAAGCCATTTTAAAAATTATTTATGAAAATTTCAAGGTAAAAAGGTACACGTATATATAACACTAACTATAATATAAATGTTTAAAAAAAAAAAAACTTGAACTGTACGGAACAAAATCTGTTGATTGAACAGTTACACTGTATACATCAGATAGAGAGAGAAACAGATTTAAAAAAATAAATTCACAACCTTTGAATAATATAATGGCACAAATTTACACTGGTCATTATGCAAAATGCAATCACAAAACATTTTACATCAAAGAAAAGATTCACCTCTTACAATGAATTTCAACTGCACATATCAAAGTAATAGTGCTGCACGATATGAATAAAAACATTTAAAGTATTTTGACAAATTAAATCTCACAATATCATTTACACAGTAAAGGCGACAATTTTGTTCAGTGTCTTGATTCTATCACTTTTAAAAAAACAACAACATAATCCCCTTGAAGAATCCATGTCATGTTGAAAGAGTGTCCTCATCTGTTTCATTTTCCATTAATTGATTGATTGTATATTGTTTAAAGTCCCTCATGAGAATTTTTCACTTATATGGAGATGCCAACATCTGCTGTGGGAGACAAATTTTGTCCTATACTACATTAATTGGCACTCAGGGCCAATGAGCAGGGAGATCTTTTTTGATCATTACCTACTGCAACATGGGACCTCAGTTTAAACAGTCTCATCCGAAGGATCCACAGTGGAATTCAACTCCTTACTTCGTGACTCGAGAGCAGACGCTCTAACCATGCGGGCGACACATTTGATAGGAATATTTATTAACTACTTTCTTGGTACAGTACTTCAAGTTTACTCTGACATTTCAACTAACTTTTCATGATTGGGGGGGGGGGTTTCCATTCCAACATTATGCAAGTACCTGCTAAAATGATAGAGAGAAATTACTCGCATTGCTGTCATTGAAACCAAGAGTTATTTAAGCAATGAATTAAACCTAATTTTGACCTTAAGAGATCCCACATTTGTATCTTGTTTTGTGTGCATTAAAATCATATTAAAAGGCATTTCAGGATAGATTGACAAACAAGGATTCAAAAACAACACTTCGTTCAATAAAACTACATGCTTCTTTGACAAATGATATAATGTAAAGTGTATTTTATCATTAATTTTTGTTTATTTGTTTATATGACATAAACATTTATATGGACCTAATTCTTAATTGTGATTACTTACTTTTAGTCCATCTCTTAGTTAGCAGAATCCTTTCCTGCAGATAAATGCCCTCCTGATCTATTCTTTGTGGAGGGTTTACTGATTCATCATCAGTCCATCTGGATAGAACAAAAAATAAAAACATATTCTATATCGACCCAATTTGTTATAAACAAGGACTGTAAAAATTCTAACTGGCTCAGCAAATACAGTCAAGTCTTATTTCTATGTTAAAAAGACATCAGTGTTATACAATTTTTTTTAAATACTCACATTCTCTCTTTATCCGTGGTCTATGTTGCTGTATTCTCCTTCCTCTTTGTTCTTCTGTCATGAGTCAGGACCCAGTTGGTTTAAAATTGGCGCAAACTTCTAAACCGGATGTGAACTGATAAGCCGTTCTTTGATAGGTCTGTAACGCAACAGACAAGTCATTCCTAAATCTTTATGGCACACTTTTGGCGCACAGTGATTTTGATAGTTAAAAGAAACATTCCTGGTACACTTCTGGCACACTATATAAATAAAAGGCATCTAAGGGAAAATTGTGGCATACTTCTGGCACATATGTGCATCAGATCATTTAATGTGCCGCTAGAAGTACATATGTGCCCTTAGCAGCACACAATGAACCGCAAGTGGCATACTGTGTGCTGCTAGCTGCATTTACTGCACACCTCTGGCATACTGTTCTGGTACATAGATTTGTTTGCCGCAAACTTGCTGCAAGCTTGCCGCAAACTTGCAGCAAACATTTCATTTTGGTAAGGGAACATGGTAACTACAACAAATTGTAATTAGAAAAAAAGGAACTGAATAGGAAAGAAATTGAGTATATAGAGATCCTCTCAACTGAAATTAATTTTCTATATTTTTAACATTTTCATTTTAAATATAAACTTAAAGTTAGGTTTTTTTGAGTCTAGTTTTGCACATTTTCAAAATGACAGCAGGTGTGTCTGAGCTTAAAAACTACTTTTCTGTAGTGTATATAGATTTTTACTTTTTTTATCAACTCTTTTTTTTCTTGCTGTTGGGGAACAGTAAACTTTTTTATGCATTTACTGTGGAATGGATGACTATCCATGTGAAAATTTCCTAAATATACTTACATTAAATTGCCAAGGTTTAGGGGACATGAATAAAAGGAGGGATGTCTTTAAAATTTTGAAAGAAAAAAAAATAAATGTTTATTTCCTTCAAGACACACACTTTGTCACAAAAAATGAAAGCATGATAAAAGCATTATGGGGATACAAGGCTTTTTTTAGTTCATACAAATCAAACTCACGGGGAGTTGCTACACTTATTAATAATAACTGTGACTTGACATTGATTAATGAATATAAAGATGACAATGGCCATTATCTTATTCTAGATGTAGTAATAGACAATCTTCCTTTTTTGTTAGTGAATATATATGGACCAAATCAGGATACATCAGTCTTCTATACAAAGATTTTAAATATGATACAAGAATATTACTCATCACAATGTATGATTATAGGTGGTGACTTTAAATAATTTAATTTTAGATAAGGATTTGGATTCAAAGAACTATAAAAACCTAAATAACCCTAAATCAAGAATGAAAGTATTAAAGATGATAGAGATACTAAATTTAAAAGATATTTTTCGTGAAAACAATCCAAATTTAAAAAGATTCACTTGGAGAAAGAAAAATCCAATAAAACAGGCAAGACTTGATAATTTCCTAATATCAGAATCGTTACTAAATTCGGCTCCTTATGTAAAATTTGAAAACAGTTATCGTTCAGATCACTGTCCAGTTGTAATGGGTGTTAAAACAAATGAATTTTTGAAAGGAAGAGGGTTTTGGAAATTAAATAACTCTATACTAGCGGATAAAGAATATGTAAATTTGATAAAAGAAAAAATTAAAAACATTAAATTACAATACGCTTGTCCTATCTACAATTTTAATAACATTGACTCTATTGAAAATGATGAAATTCAATTTATGCTTAGTGGTCAATTAATTATTTCTAGATACATTATTGATGGAAAAAAGAGGAAAATCAATTTCTTATTCAACTTTTAAGAAAAAGAAAATAACTGAAGAAGAATTGCAACTGAAAAAAGAAATATTTATACTGGAACAGAATTTGTCGCAAGAACATGCTGAAGAATTAGAAAACAAACATGAAGAATTAGAGAATATTAGAAAAATAAAATTTAAATGTCAATGTATTAGAGCAAAAGTGAAATGGATAGAAGAGGGAGAAAAACCTTCAAAATATTTTACCAGCCTTGAGTCTAGAAACCATCAGAGTAAAGTTATACCTAAAATTGAAAAGGAAGATGGAACTATAATTACTGACCAATTTGATATTTTGAATGAAGTTTAGCTGTTCTATGAAAAATTAAAGATATATGATGTGCCGAAGTTGAACAAAAAAGAATCAGAAAGTTTCGAAGGCCCTTTGACTAATTCTGAAGTTTTGAATTATTTGAAAATTATGAAAAATGAGAAAAGCCCTAGACCAGATGGGTTCACCTGTGAATTTTTTTGGCAGGATATAGGTGCTTTCATTACAAGAGCAATAAACAACTCGTATGAATTATCACACTTTACTGAATCAAATAAATTAGGTTTAATAACTTGCCTACCTAAACCAGGAAAACAAATATAATTCTTAAAGAACTGGCGCCCAATCAGTTTATTGAATGTGATTTATAAAATAGCCTCAGGCTGTATTGCTGAACGATTAAAAACTGTGTTGAATAAGATAATAAATAAGTACCAAACTGGCTTTTTGAAGGGAAGATTCATAGGTGAAAATATTAGACTAGTTTATGATTTAATGCATTACACCGAACAAAAACAGATTCCAGGCAAATTGACTTTGAAAAAGCTTTTGATACTATATCATGGAAGTTTATATACCAAACATTAGACTTTTTAATTTTGGGGAATCCATTAAATATTGGATCCAAACATTTTATAATGGAATCAAATCATGTGTCATACAGAATGGAATTTCCTCTGATTACTTGTTCCCACAAAGGGGATGTAGACAGGGGGACCCAATTTCACCACATCTCTTTCTACTATGTGCTGAAGTTCTTGGGATTCTCATTCGAAATAATAAAGACATAAAAGGAATTGTAATTGATGGGGAGGAATATAAACTTTCACAATATGCTGATGATACTTCAATTATATCTGACGGATCACCACAGTCTATGGATGGTATATTAAGAGAGCTTGATTATTTTGCAATTGTATCTGGACTGAAAATTAATTTTACAAAAACAAAAATGGTGTGGATCGGTAGTAAAAAATTCTCTAAAGAAGTCTTTCATCACTCGAGATGGAAGTTAGACTAGAATAATTCTACTTTTGATCTTCTTGGTGTAAAGTTTTCTATTAATTTAGACGAAATGATTGAACTGAATTACCCCCCAAAATTAAATGAAATAAAGCGAATGATAAAACAATGGCAATTAAGAAAACTTACTCCCATTGGTAGATTAACAGTGATTAAATCCCTGATTATACCAAAGATGAACCATTTGATATTAACTATTCCAAACCCCAATAAGGAATTGCTCGATGAATTTGAGAAAGACCTTTATTATTTTTTATGGGGAAGTAAAGTACATAAGGTCAAGAAGAGTGTTATAATCCAAGACTATAAAAATGGGGGGTTGAAAATGATTGATTATATGGATTTCTTGTGTGCATTAAAATCAACATGGATCCGAAGACTAATCTACTCAGACACAAAATGGTTAAAACTTTTTGAATCAGAATTAGGAATGAAAATTGAATCTCTTTGGGTAAGAGGTTAAGATTTTATAGTTAAGATGTGTAATAAAATTAGCAACAAATTTTGGAAAGAGGTTTTACTTAATTGGGTAAAAATCATTGACTGCAGCGGTAGTCAAAAAACATGTACTTCTCAAATTCTTCATGAACATAATTGGTTTAATCCAAGAATTAAAATAAATAATTCCTCTGTATTTTTGAAAAGTTATTTTGATGCAGGCTTTGTTTTCATAAGAGATCTGTTTGACGTTGAAGGAAAATTTATAAGCCTCGAGTACCTCAATAATCTGAATGTACAAACTAATTTTGTAGAATGTACCGGTTTAAAAATAGCTGTTACAAAGATATTGAAAAGTATTGATATTGAAAAAAGAGAAGAAAGTGGACCCTTTATCCCAAATTCAATTTACATTTTTTATAAAAGCACAAATGGTTGTAAAGATATGTACAATATACTCATCAAGAAGAAAAAGCAAACAATTAAAGCATTAGAAAAATGGGAAAATAATGGAATATCTTTTGGTGAGTTAGAATGGAACAAAATATTTGAACTACCTTTCAAAGTTACAAAAGAGGCAACATTTCAGTGGATGAAATTTCAAATCCTGCACAGGATTATTGCAACAAATAAATACCTTTATAACCTTAAACTAATTGCTCATTTTGTAAACAAGAATTTGAAACAATTGAGCATTAATTTTTTTAATGTTTCCGTGTAAAAAGAATATGATGTCATATAGAGGAGTGGTTTATAAAAAAAACTTCCATTTTACTATTAATTTTGATAGAAAAGATATACTGTTTGGAAAATACAACAATTAAAACATGTATAGATTACACAATATAATAATACTTACTGTTAAACAATTTTTTTTTTGCCAGTAGGTTTAAAAATTTGCCTTAATTAAGTATAGTAATGTTAGAAAAAATAATTGTAGATAGAATACTGGTTGAAAAGGCCATTCTTTTAAGAAATTGTAAATTTTCAGAATATGAAAAGAACTGGAAAATTATTTGTGATATGCTATAATGCTCTTCAAATTTATACTCAAATGTACCAGTATGGTAAAATAGTGAAAACTGTTCCCCCACCTCACTTTGTTTTCCTTCCTCACCCCTCCCCTTTCTTTACTTCTTTGTATATAAAGCTTTCACAATGAAGATTCATAATATACATGAATGTCATATATCTTTTGCAGCTTTATGAAATGAATTTGTATTTAACATTTACCAAAGAGAATTTGTATAAAGTATATAATATAAATTATATGGAAGAAAAATTATATAGTATATGTATGTATTGAATGTAAACAAATCTATTGTACATAGTCTGTAAATGTGAAAGCAAAAATAAATTCTATGAATTATAAAAATAAAAAGTGACACAAGAAATTAATATTTATTCTTTCTGATTCATAGGAATTCCATGCGAACGGAATATTCAATTTTAAGTATAACCTCTTTAATGCTAATTGTGACGTCATTAATTTGTACATTTTCCTTATTTACTCACAAACGTGCAAAAAAACATCAATTTTCAGTGGAATTTTCTTCCATAAAACATACTCTGCTACGGTCGCCCACAAAGATTTTAAGATACTAGTATGTAAATTTTCAAAGGAGTTTACATAATACATCCCAAAACTGCGATGGGCAACGGCGGCAGACACTATTTTCTAAAGAAAAATAAGCACAGAAATGAGTCATTCTGAGGCTTTTCTTCATTAAACTTAGAAATGTACCTAATGAATGACGTCATATTTCGAGAATGGTCCTCCTTCATGCCATATTCTTTAATGATTCTTCTGTTCAACTCTTGTTAAAGCCAATTACATAACTTTTAAGATCATTAAATTTTTAGGGCACAATAAAATTCAAACTGTACCTTATATTGTTCATTTACATCTAAAACATGTCAAACAATATATATCATTCCACTGGCATACATCATTGCTTTTATTTCTGCCATCCTTTAGAAAATATTTTTAAAAAATCAACCCACAGTTTGATATCATTTTACGTTGTTTGCAGTCAGGGCATTCAGACATGAGTGTTAAATATTCCAAGAATAACTGCATCACAACCAGACTCCAAAACTTGGGAAAATCTTTTCGTTGAATTCTTTTGTTACAATCAAGAATAAAAATACTCATGTCCTTTTCTTTCCAGGGATATTCTATGTGTAAAAGACAACGAAAATGATGAAACCATTCTACAGAGAGCAGCAGATAATCTGAAGACTGATATCTATGTGTTCAAATATTTTCTAGAACACAGTCGTTGGGTATCTTTTCATCCAAAAGAGAGAAGAACTCGATGCCATTTTTACATCACGTTACTTCAAATTGCTGAAAAGGAAAACCTCAAATATAATAGGATAATACCTGAAAATGGATGTAACTGTGGTTATCTACCACCAGAAATTCCTTACTTCATTACAAAGGGTAATTAATATACAGAAAATATTTAAACAACCGATACGGTTCTAATGTCAACAATATATCTCTTCATTTTGGGTTCCAGTTTTTGCGGAAAAAAGGATTATAAATTTAATTTGTTTATCCGTGCTTCCTTCTGTCATAATTGAGCTTTTCCAAAATAAGTTACAATGGTAATTTCCATTTTTATGTCGATAAGATAGATCCCGGTGAGCTTGAGATAAAATAGGCTACAGACTCTGACACATCTGTTTCATATTTGGATATTTTACTTGAAAAGACGTTTATGGCAATCTAAGAAACAAGCTCTATGATAAACATGATAACTTTAACGTATCTATGGTTAAGTTCCCTTACTTATACAGCAATATATCTTCATCGCCTGCATACGAAGTTTATACATATCAATTGATTCGATAGGCAAAAGCACGTTCTACGAATAAACAATTTCCAAAACGAGGTTAATTATTGACGAACAAGTTGATGAAACAAGGATTTCAGCAGTCTCGTTAAAAGTCATTATTCCGTAAGTTCTATGGTCAATACAATGATATTGTCAGCAAAATTAATACAATTTATCATTCATACACATGCACATATTTATTTGTCAACGGATGATTCCGTTATTTCTCGATCATGACAAGGAGCACACGGAGGGTGAATTTTGATGTCAAAATGATGTCAAAGACAAAAAAGATCAAACTTAAAAATACCATAGCTTTAAAAACACAACTTTAAATATTTATTAAAATGAAATTTAGTATCATTTGTCTTTGATGTGTGAAGACTTCTGTTGCCTAAGAGACCAAAAGCCCAAGAGACAGCTTAAATAATTAGCTCTAGATGAAATTTCAACTTTATTCTCTTAAAGCAATTGAACCGAATCATATTTGTTTATTTATAAGTTAAATATTGTTTCGAAGGAACATAAATTTTTCCAAATGCCGAAGTTAAATAAATGTTTAAGTACATGTGATTTTTTTTAGCTCACCTGAGCCAAAGGCTCAAGTGATCTTTTCTGATCAAAATTTGTCCGTTGTCTGTCGTCGTCGTCGTCGTTGTTGTCGTTAACTTTTCACATTTTCGACTTCTTCTCAAGAACCACTGGGCCAATTTCAGCCAAACTTGGCACAAAGTATTATTAGGTGAAGTGGATTCAAGTTTGTTCAATTGAAGGGCTACGCCCTTATTCAAGGGGAGATAATTGAGAAATAGTGAAAATTTGATGGTATGTTTTAAAAATCTTCTTCTCAAGAACCACTGTGCCAGGAAAGATGAAAGCATCCTCAGTAAGTGTAAATTCAAGTTTGTTCAAATCATGACCCCCGGGGGTAGGGCGGGGCCACAATGGCCGATCAAAGTTTTACATAGAAATATATAGGAAAATTCTTTAAAAATCTTCTTCTCAAGAACAACTGTGCCAGGAAAGATGAAACTTATAGGGAAGCATCCTCAGGTAGTGTAAATTCAAGTTTGTTCAAATCATGACCCCTGGAGGTAGGGTGTGGCCACAATGGCCGATCAAAGTTTTACATAGAAATATAAAGGAAAAATCTTTTAAAATCTTCTGTTCAAAAACTACTCGGTCAGGAAAGATGAAACTCACGTGGAATCATCCTCAGGTAGTGTACATTCAAGTTTGTACAAATCATGACCCCTAGGGATAGGATGGGGCCATAATGGCCGATCAGTTTTATATAGGAATAAATAGGAAAATTCTTTAAAAATCTTCTTCACAAGAACCCCTAGGCCAGGAAAGGTGAAACTCATGTGGAATCATCCTCAGGTAGTGTAGATTCAAGTTTATTCAAATCATGACCCCAGGGATTAGGATGGGGCCACAATAGCCAATCAAAGTTTTACATAGGAATTTATATAGGCAAAATCTTGAAAAATCTTTTTCGCAAGAACCATTAAGACAGGAAAGATGAAACGCTTGTGAAATTATCCTCAGCTAGTGTAGATTCAAGTTTATTCAAATCATGACCACGGGGCTAGGGTGGGGCCATAATGGTTGTTTAAAGTTTTACAAAGGAATATATAGGGAAACCTTTTAAAATCTTCTTATCAAGTTCTTCAAAGCCATGATTAGTAATATTTATATGGAATCATCCTCAGGTAATGTAGATTCTAGTTCGTTCAAATCATGATCCCCTGGGGTTGGGGGATAATTTAAGCCCTTCCTCTCCCCCCCTCCAACGTTACTAAATTTTCAGTTCTGATCTGATATGTGCTTTTTCCTAGCCGATGTGCTCAGGTGAGCGCTGTGGCCCCTGGGCCTTTTGTTAAGGTTTATTTCGTTCATTTCGTACAAAAAAAAAGAAAAAAGAAAAGAAAAAAAGCAAGAGGTGTTTGTAAAACACTGATGCCCCCGTATGGGAACATAGCAAAGATTAAGCTTTTCTAAATTGCAAATGTAATTAATTGGTACCAAAAGTAGGGTATTCTCATTAGAAAATAATTAAGAAATTTGAAAGTAAGCTAATGTTAAAGTTTTTTAAATAAGTACGAACATCTCCAAGGTCAAGGTCAAAAGCTCAATGTAATAAGTATCAAATGAAAGGTCTTTCCACATAAAATACTTATGTAGAGCATGAAATCCCTAGCCCTATATGGTCAACGTTCAATTTCTTAAAAAGTAGGTCAAACTCCAAGGTCAAGGTCAAAGGGTCAAAGTTATTTTTATCAAATGAAAGGTTTTGTCATAAGGATCAAATATGTAAAGTATGAAAGCACTAGCCCTAACTCTTTGAAAGTTATGGTCAAGGTTTGCTTTTTTATAGTAGGTCAATCTCAAAGGTCAAGGTCAAAGGGTTAAAGTTCTTGGTATCCAATGAAGGGTCTTCTCACAAGAATTCCATATATGAAGAATGAAAGCCCTATCCCTTACGGTTCAAAAGTTATGGTCAAGGTTAAAGTTTTTTTGACAATTACGGAAATCTACAAGATCAAGGTCAAAGGGTCAAGGTTGTTGTATCCAGTGAAAGGTCTTTTAACAAACATTACATATGTGAAGTATAAATGTCCTGGTGTCTACTGTTCAAAAGATATGGCCAAAGTAAAATTTTGAAATTTTCATGTATAGTGGGTCAAACTCCAAGGTCAAGGTCACAAGGTCAAATTAGGTGGTTTCCCAAGAAAGGTCTTGTCACAAGGAATATACATATGAAATATGAAAGTCATAGCTCTACTAAATCAAATGTTATGGGCAAGGTTAAAGTTTTTGCGGACAACACGACAAAAACTCTATACCCCCGAAACTTCGTTTACGGGGGATAAAAAAAAATTATTGAAAATAATTACAGTAATAATAATTACAATAATTACAATAAAAAATGAAAATAATGATTAGAAATAATAATAACAACCAGATTAGTCGGTTGCAAAGAAACGAGGATGCCTTTCGTACACTTGTCAAGGAAATGTTGCGATGTGCGACGTCTTCTTTAGAACTAATCATAGAAATCACAACTGATAAGAGAGGAAATGAGCGATTATATGGATCCATGTATATTCTGTCTGCGCTGAAGTGCCTTCATTTGACTCAGGATGATTTAAAAAGCTTGTATTTGTTTTTTAAAACACTTTTGTCTCATTTATGTATTACTACCTCTCAATATATTCGTAATATATCGTAATTTTTTGTCACTCTAGATCCCCAATTCCCTTTTATGTTTTTATTTGTCAAGATCAATATTACGAGGGGTTATCAAAAAGTTCGTGGACTAGCGCCATAAAATTAAAACCGCTTAAGGTACATTAATGAATTTTGAAATATCTAGTAAGCCTCATCTTTTCTATCCAAAAAATAAACCACAAATCATGAATTTTATTTTTAAATAAATTAGTAATGTTTTGTAAGCAATGGTATGTCCAGGTGGTGCAACCTCAGAAACGACGTTTTTTCGACCTATGTGTAACTGAGAAAAACTCTTTTGATATGATCATTTGACATAAAAAATACCCGTTAAGTCATCAAAAAAAGAGGTAGGGGCTCAAGGGCCAAAATCGCCCTGCTGACGCAGATCTAGACTCATCTATCACTTAAATTTAGCTCTTACAAAAGATAAAGAAAAAGTACAAAATTATATTTACTGGACAACATTATAATTCTATAACCATTATTTTAATAGTCGATAATTGTGTTCTGCATGATCCGCTTCTGACAAAGGCGTACAGAAGGCTTTAAAAACTTGAAATAAACAAGACAAATTAAGAAAATTATTCCTTTTATTTTTGGAAAATTTTTTTTTACAAAGCCAACTAGTATTCAATAATAATTTTATTATATTAATGCAATAAGTATTTTGTCAGCCCAAATACTTATCTGATTGCTTACTTCTTTCCATAATCATTTAACGCTACAACATCGTATCCTTTTCTCCTTCAATGAGTAAAGGCTGTGTAAAACAGTTTGTCGTGTGTTGCCATTTTGTGAGGTTTAATAATTCGTTTGAAATGCTCAAAATTATTATAAAGAACACATTAGACACAACATATAAAGATGGGAAATAAATCAATTTCGTAAAGGGAGATAATCCAAATTTCTAGTAACAACAACTTAGGCTTTACCGAAAAATCATGAAAATGGGTCTGAGAACGGTAAAAGATAAAATTTTAACCATAGAATTTGGTGGAGACGAGGTGAAAGGAGGCAAATAACAATTTACTTGAAACATCCGTCCGCCAAGGCTGTTGGTGGGAGAAGAGGCAGAGTAACGCGTCGCAAGGCCGGATTTTTTATAAAAAAATGTTGATTGATTAATCTCTGCCCCTTCTTAGACATGCAACAAAATGACCATTATAATACATCGCAAAACAATATAACAGACTTCAACATAAAAGGAGGACACTTATCGATTACAATAAACGTATATTTATTTATATTAATGCAATTAGTATTTTGACAACCCAAATATCCATCAAATTCCATAATCCTCTAACACTACAACATCTTATCTTTTTCTCCTTCAATGAATTTTATCGAGGCCAAGTCTAATTATTTCTACCCTAGGGATTGTGATAAATTTTTGTTATTTGATTGTTACTGTTATATTTATTGTTTTAAGATTTAAAAATCGAATGTTCACTATCCCCAATTTCTTATGGGGCCATTGCAACTTGTTGGAAAAGCGCAAAATTATCTCATTTTTTCCATATTATGTTTTGTATTTCTGCCTTAGAGATTTTTTATTCATTCAATTAGATAAAATTATTGTAAAAAGTCATCAAATAGTTATATTTAAACAAAGTTCACCATCTGGGCTGATCTAGGGATTTATTTCTAAGTTTATTTTTTCAAAACCAAAAAGCTCTAAATTTGCCATATTACGGTATTAATAAATATCAGTGCAGATGAATTATCGGTACATATGATTTTTTTCAGTAAAAATACCAATGCTTAGATTGCTATTTTGTTTCTTTGGATGTTCTGTCATCAGATTTTAGTATTATAATATCTTGGACGTCTTGAACATACAAGCCAGTCATGCGTCATTCTTTGCGTCATTCATTGCTTTAAAGAACCGAAAATTGTAGTCGTTAGAGCCTTTTCAGCGTTTGTTAAAAATTACATTTTTAGAGCAGTGGGGGTAACAGACGATGTTAAATTTGTTTTAAAATCAAAATATTTGGCAAAGCTCCACTGTCGCACAAATGACTGCATGAAATTTAACAGCTGCGCAAAGTCATGCGCACTCAAATTAGACTCGGCCTCGTTAAAAGAGCCATTCTCTGTAACCACGTGCACTTAAACTTTGTTGCCACACAAGGTCACCGATTTTTATGAAATTTCACCCATTCCTAGAACTTGATACCAGAAACATATGTCAAATAAATTTTCGTTGCTATGTGTCTCGACTGACATGATAAGTATAGGAATTTTTTTATTTAAAGTGAGATTTTCAGCTACGTTAAATCTTTACTGAGCCTTAATAAAAACTAGGGAAAGTAACAAACCTTTCTCACAAAAGCATTACACCTTGTTGCCACTTACACTGTAGAGAAACTGTCCAGAAACTATCTCTTAGCAAGTGGAAACCAAGGGTAAATTTTGAATACATTTAAAATGTTACTCTTATCAACCTCTGGGTATTAAGTAAAGCATGCTAAGTATATAGTTATGATAAGAGATGGTTCCTCTTTTAAAATTTTGAATTTCATGGCCACTGGTTTAAAACATGAACCACATTCAATTGTTAGAAAATTTGTTACATGATACTCAGGTGATTTATAAGGCCCATGAGCCTCTTAGTAATATATTTTTCATACTAACAAAATGAAAAAAAAAGTTTGGAAATGTTCACTTAATAATTTTATGTACATGTAAATCAAAAGAATAACTAGGACAATGTAAGGCGAAGTATTTTCTCGAAAATCTTAAGATCAAGGCATTATTGTACATCGATCCCGATGCAAATTCATCACTTCCCTTTTCGCACAGAATTAACTCAACTCACTCACTTACTCCCTCACTCACTCACAAACAAACACAGGCGATTGTGTTGCTAAATCCCCTATATCTCAGTAACAAGGCAATAATTACATGTATATCTTTTATATCCATAACTACAAGTACTTAAAATTCTATGAGATTTGGGATTCATACATGTAAGTCATATTTCATGGACGGTACGTATTATATATAACCCTTTATTAAGAAGAATTAATATATTAAGAAGAATTAATATATTAAGAAGAATCTTGTATATTTACTAAAATGACACAGTTGTAAGAATTCGTCATGATTATTTACTCATCTGATAACCTCTTTTTTGCAACAAGTCACATAAATGCTTTGAAAATGGATGAAATTGACAAGTTTTTTCAGATATTGATGCAACCAGCGGCATAATTATATGCAAAATTTGTTGCCATAACAACCATTATATCATCACGATTATACCTCTACAAAGGAATTTTAGCGATTGCAACCTACTGAAATAAATTTAAAATACTTTAACTGTTGGTATTAATATCATTGAGTGTTGTTAACTTAGTGAACTTTACGGATGTTAATCATTTGTGTATTAGGTAATGACACTACATTTTACTGTCTACGTTAACTATTAACGGCCATAAGAAATTGTTTTTATTTTCTCCTTAAATTAATTTTTATGAACAAATTAGTTATTTTTGAAAAATAAATATCCTTAACACATCAGAAAAATAAATTTTAATTTTTAGATGGGTCAGTTTTGGCGGCTGGAGCCTCTACCTCAAATTTGCTTAAAGTACCATTTGCGTGTCCTGAGGAGCTATTGAGACTCTTTTTTGATAAAAAGCTTGTGCAAAATCTGTATCAAAAAATAAAAATAGAAAAAATAACGAATTACCTATTAAGTTATACGTGGTAGCAATATTTGTTGTTTTTTTCCATTCTATTAATGCATTTGTTGCACTTAAAACTGCAATTAACAATTGTAAAACATTATTTTCCAGATAGTAAAAAAACTGATTCTATGACCATCCCCAGAGCAGAACGACATTCCCATTTTGAAAGACTAACAAAAGTTGTAAAGACAGATCAACTAGCAAGTTACTTTTGTGATGAACACAGACGTGTTCCCTTAATCAGTTTTACTTCAGAACATGCCTTAGTTTTATCACACCCTGAAATGAAAGACAGAATGATAGACCATTTGTCTGACATTTCTTTTTCAATCTGCAGGTGTATCAGCCAGGAAATATTTGGAACAGAAGAAAAATTTGATTTAATCTTACAAAATCTTGTTTTAGAAATAGAAAAAAATAAACATCTCTATGTCCCCTCATTAGAGAAAATGCAACAAAAGACAACCATTGATATCGAAATGCTCGTAAACCTCCTTAAAGATGGGGTAGAGTTCGATAACATCGAACTCTCTGCAGCTGCAAATTATTTCCAGTGGCCAATTTATATAGTTAGTTTGGAGGAATCTAATGGAGATTGTGCCGTTAAATGGGAAACATATATATCAAAAACAAAACAAGGATCAATACTTTCAGAAGAAGAAGAATATTACATGATATTCTTCAAAGCTGCCGCTGGTTACTATAACAGGGTTACCTGCAAAGATGCCAAAAATGTTTGTAATTGCTCTTTAAATAAACCAAATGAGATGGTAGAAGCACGAGGTAAAGTATTATTTTCACTTCATCGAAAGCATAGCAGTGGTTTTCCTAAAAATTTAATTTGATATATCAATATAAAACTTGTAAAATCCCGAGAAACACCATTCAGTGCGCTAGACAAACAGAACACGCGTTGTTTTTATTTTTATCTAAAGGGAACAATTGTTCATGAACAAAATAATTTGAATCTCGATCCCGATTACAAATACAATAACATGTACAAATACTGCACTCCTCCCCTCTTACATTTGATACCTCAAAACTTTACTGACTAAAATGAATTTGTGGGTAAAGTTTTGAGGTATCAAATGTAAGAGGGGAGAAATGTTTTATAGATGAGTAGGAAATGTTATTGCCATGAGTAATAAGTATCACAGATAAAATTACCGTACTTAAGAAAACCATGACATTTTGTCTAGAACCAATCGGATAGTGCGTTGTATTACATATATTATAATAGGTTTAAGGTTAGCGATGAGAATGCGTAAAATAGATAACAGAAGGTAAAATCTACCTTGTCTATCAAATAGAATAATATAGAAAGAAGTGGCTACAATTTTCATGAAATTACTAATATCCGATGAGGAATTATATTCCCAAAAAGTAGGACAAGAATTTCCAAGGCGCACTTGAACACTCCATTATTTCAGTTTGTTCATCAACATGTTCATAAACTTAAAAACTATAAGAAATGTTAAAACTTGACTATGTAATTCATATTTGAATATAACAGTACCTCGATTTATATTGAGAAATTCAATGTATAATAAGCTCATCAAAAGATGTACACATTTGACTTTTATCTATAACCTTGCCCCCCCCCCCCCTCCAAAAAAAAAATCCTGTTCACTTGACTTCTCGCTCTCAATTTTCACACTGATGCATAAAATTAAGGTAAAATAGCATAGTCTTGTATCGATTAAAATGCAACTAAAAAATTTTAGGGTGTCTTTAAATAAAGATTTCCATGCTAAATTGACAAAAATATATCTCTAAAATATACTCACCTTCAATTGGCTATTTTCAACATGTTTTCCCGTGGATATTTATTTAATCTTATTTCAGTATCTTCTTTATTAAACTGTTGGTATTTTATTATGGCAGAGATATACAATTATGACTCGCATATACTGTACTCTCTAACTGTTAGGAATAATTTATATTTCACGTGAAAGGGACGTCATACATTTTTCAGTAAAAATACATAACACGGCGTTGGTCGTATAATTTCTTTAAAATTTCACATTTTGTGAATAGTGCACAAATTAGAAAATTAAGTTTATGGAATACTTTAATGGGAAATAAAGATAAACGAAGTGAAATTATTTGTTTTGAGAAATAACATTGAAAAATAATAACGACATTGTTTACTCTTTGTTACCCCAGCAGTGTTTGTCGTGTGCTTTTAAACTTATTTGACTATTTGACAACCATATAAATTAGATTTAATAAAAAATAATCCACAAGAAACTGATGTACAAGAATCAGTAACTGGCATAATGCGCCGTTGCTTTATTCTTTAATTTTTATAGAAAATTGCACGGAACACCCGATTTGGCGTATTTAACGATACCCTTATATCGGGTATTATACGCGATTTCACGGATAATACCCGATTTCGAGTATTCTCTCCGACCTGTTAAAGAAGGAGGTTAGCCAATTTATGCTCGAGGGATTGCGACTTCCCATCAACTTCCTTACATTTGAATGCCTTTTTGACTATCTGCACACCTCTCTCAGCAAATCCATTTGACTGTGGATGGTAGGGTTGTACCAATGTATGCTTTATTCTGTTAAGTCGTGCAAATTCCTTAAGGTATCCAACCCATATTAGGACCAAATATTCTAACCTTAATTATCAATTGTTTGTAAAATATCCTGATATTATTTTAAAGCATTTTAGAGTAAAAAGGGATTTACCAAGAGAATTTTTCCAAAATTTTATTACCTTAGCATAAATTAATTATTGAAGATTGCATTGAAGTCTACGGAAGGAAGTAAGTTTTTTGATTAAAAAAATAAATACTACATGTACAAATATCAAAAAATTCTCTGGTGGGAAGATGTATTTGTTCATAGGGAATAGTAAAACAATTAGAAATATTTTTTTTACCAGACAGATTTTTTTAAAATTATTTTTTATTTAGTAAAATCAAAGGGAGATAACTCGTCAAGGGCAGAAAAAGGTCATAAATTAGGACATGTCCCACTCTTACATTCTGATACTCAAAGAGAAAATTAGTGCTAAATAAACTGAGTATTCATTCCATACATATCTATGATACATTCAATTCTATTGAATCTGGGGCTAATATGGATCGGATACCTTAAATCCACTTTATGTGAATTGTGTCCCGTTATCATTTACTATTTCTTCCGGTAGTCCTGTCGAAGCGAACAATATTCTGAGCTTGTCAATTGTCATTGAGCTTGTCATGGATCTCACCGGAATGGCGTCTATCCACTTAGAGTA
>NW_026929740.1:0-39821 GCF_032062105.1 Saccostrea cuccullata | reverse complement strand
ACATTCTATTAAGAATTAAAGAGAATCAAGATATAATAATAGTAATTGGACTACATGAATACTTATAATATTGATTTTTTTTTTATTTAAGAAATTTTTTAAGAAAGTTGTTTTATTTAGCTTTGTTTCAAGAAGAAGGTTTTTTTCTTCAGAACAATGGAGATTCTCTTATTTTATAAAATAATATACTAGTAAAACACAAAATCGGTGATATATTTGTTTTATGAATAATGTACATATCGTTTTATCTTAATTGACATTAGCATGCTACCTCCAATTATAGTAACATCTAAAAATCAATACTAAAAACTGTTTCTGTAATTTTTAATTTAATTCAGTTATCGTCCAAAGAGAAAAAGACATTGAAATTAGGAAAGAACATTTCTGTCATAAACGATCCTTAGGAAAATGCGGAAGACATTAGACACCAATGAAGTCGTGCAAACAAATAACACTATTGACATTGGTACAACAGAAAAGGACTCATAACTAGAGCCGAGCTCGTTGCAAAGCAACGAGTAGGTCTTCCGTCCGGTTTGACCAGAAGTAACTTTCATTTGAAAAAAAAGAGTAATGAAGTTGAAAAATGGTTTAATCCTCCAAATCTATGTTCACTATTGCAAAATTGAGCCATTTTTGGCAACTTCCGGTTTGACCGGAAGTACCGTCAACGGACGGAAAATTAAGATTTACGCTTCCATTGACATATGATATCGAAAAACCTGTCAAGAACAGCAAAAATATACAAGTTTTGGCTACTTCCGGTTTGACCGGAAGTAACGTCTGCGGACATATTTTGACGACCCCATAAGATAAAGCTTGACATTTTGAAGAACTTTGCTTCTTTGACGTATTACAAATTCTCAATACTTTTTGAGATATAAAGCAAAAACTTTCAAGGGCCCTAGATCCCTAATTTTAGGGACCAGCCCCTTTTTAATGATATTAAATAAAAGCTCTTGCAATTATGCACAACTTTTATTCAACATGTCTTAACAAAATATTTTTAGTTTTCAAGATAAAAAGGAAAATATCTGTAATTTTTCGCTCTTTTAGGCGTTCTAATTTTTGACCCCTATTTAACGCCATTTTGAATGCAGAAATCGAAAAACAAAAACCGATGTGCACAACTTCAATCTTTCTGTTATCTAAAACCAGTTAAATTTCTGCTCCAGCTTTTGTGGTCTCTGAGCCTTTATCCGGAAACGAAAGCCTATGATTTTTCGTTTAAAGGGAAATAACTCAAAACCGGAAGTGACTTTTTGAAATTTTGGTCAGCATTCTGATAGACTTTATAAACGTCTATAACCTCTGAAAATTTGAGCGAAATCCGTTGAGAAATGAGTGAGATATGAGGCCTCAAAGTTGGCGTCTAGGAAGTAGAAGAAAAAAAAAAAGAATAATAATCTTTACCAACAGAATCAGTAGAAGGTCTTCCGTTGGAAACGGAAGACCTTAACAAGAACCTGATGGTTATGTATTTCGCGGTGTAAAGACAGATCCACGTATAAAGAGACTTCTGATGTCACGTGTCGAAGCAGATGGAGAGCTGGACGACATAATAGATACCATTAAACGATACGTCATGGAGCGAAATGTATGTGTAACACATGTTACTGCACTAAGGCTTTGGAAGTAACAAAAACATATATACACTCTACAGGTGAATGTGCGCTCAGAGGATTCTGATAAGGCACTGGAACACGGGTTTTGGTCAGAAGGCATGCTTGTGAGGCCTTGGCAAACTGAATGCGAACGTAACTTTAGGCACAATGATGAATAGTTGCATGAGTCGTATATCAGAAGTGTGCTTTGCGTATTTGTTTGTAACACTTTTAAATGTCATGACATATTTTACCCAAGAATAAAACGTATCATCGCTGAAATGCACTTCCCACACTCTCTTCAGCAGAGTTTCCGTCCAGGATTTGTTATAACGGAAACAATTTCCTATTATATAGAGAGAGACTCTAGCTGATATTTATGTGGCATTTCTAGACAACCAAAAGGCATTTAACAGGTTGGGCACACGCCGCCAAATGGTCATTAAACCCCCGTTTGGTTGTCAATCTCCCATATCGGCGACCTTTTTACCTACCAAATGGTGGTCTTTTTAAATTCAAATCCAATTTTTATTAAAATAAAGCAAAAGCGCATTTACTTAGGCATTGGGGAATTTTAATTAACATATTCCTCGCACATTTAATACAATTTAGTCAATTTTCCATGTGCAATTTCTGTGGAACTTCGTAAAAACGAAACCCACAGCTGTTCGTGACGGCCAAACAATTTGCTCAAACAATACGAACAAATCTTTTGTTGTGTATACTTCGGTAAAATATATTTAGACAAGAGGCGTTAGTCTAGAGAAGTAACTTTTCTGACGATCTTTCGATTTGCGTCCATACAAATCTCTATGAAATACCGTTAAACACGACATCCTCGTATCTTATTCGTATGGTGGGCACTTATTGCTATATCATTCATTTTTACTACATTTGAATGTAACATTTATTCTTTATTTTCTTTAAGGATGAAGTTACAATTTCTGTGCGACCCTTTGTTGTTTAGTATACATATCTATGATGTTTCTACTATATTTATGAAATAATTTTGAATAAAAGATTTACAAAGTGACATCTGTAATTATTCTTGCATTTATTCCAAGATTATGGTTTTCGAGCGATTATTTTATCATGCATTCACTGCAATTACTATTTTTATAAAGAAAAAAACACTGCATACGAAATAAACGAAATAAAAGCGAATTCTTACCCTTCCTCTTATTTTACTTTTTGAAAATTAACAGTAATGGGCCTCCGTAGTTCAATCAGTCTTTTGACCCAAGTTCGGAAAAGATCGTAATTTTTAATTGGTTTAGATAATTAATCGGTAACCCGGATGACAGAAATATGAAGTGATAAACACGATTGATAGGTGCAACTATATGTACGCACGAGATGGAGGGAATTTTTCTTTTTAAGTTAAAACACAGGAACGTTACACTTGTTTACAAAGGTGACGATTTTTCAAATATTTGAACACTGCACAAAAAAGTCCGCGTTGAAATTCGGATTTTTTTCGTTCAGAGTATTGATAAATGTCTATATTTTATTCCCCGTGAGTTGAAATTATGCGCCATTTCACGTCATTCCAGAGAACTGATCAAAAAGATTTTTCTCTCCCATTTGGTAGGTAATAAAGACGACGATATGGGCGATTGACCACCAAACTGGGATTAAATGACCATTTGGCGGCGTGTGCCCAACCTGTCTATCAGCATGTGGCATAATGGTTTGCTCTACGAACTGTAACAAGTTAGGTATCAATGGTAAAGGGTGGCGCTTGCTTTCTGACTCTTTTTGAGATTCCAGCTCTCGAATCTTATATGAAAAAAAACAGTCAAAGGAATTCGCTTAACGGCAAGGTGTCGGACAAAGAAGGTTACTATTGTCGTGGTTTTCCCTACTGATGATTGACAAATTGATAGAAATGCTGGATAAAAGTGCGACTGGAGCATGTGTTTGTGCATGTGTTTGTGACCTTCATATTCCTAGTGCTATTCTGGTTGACGACACTTCCCTTATACCCAAGACACCCAGTGGTCTTCAGAAGCAACTGAATATTGTCTACAATTACGCTAGACGTTGGCACTTGCGTTATAATCCTGAGAAAAGCTGGTAGAAAGCGACAAAAACAACCTGCTGCTAGACCATTTATTCTTAGTCAGGAAAACATCAACCTACACTCGGAGAATGTTTATGCTGGTGTTGTCCTAACTGATAGGTTACGAAGCGATACAGCTATCACATAAGCATGCAAGAAGGGAAAGTGCATATTAAACTCGCTTATCAACAAAGGAGTTCATGCTCACGGTATACATCCCATGACCAGCGTTAAATTAGGGAAAACAGTTGTCATCCATCGATCTTGTATGGATGCGAATTATGGAATGTGATCTCCAAAAAGTCGATCGAAGGGCTGGGAATTTTGCAGAGATACGCGGCCCGTTGAATGCAAGGATTTGTCCAAAGATCATCAACACCGTATACTATCTTTTCCCTTGGCCTGGTTGAAATAAAAAGAAGAATAGATAAAATCAAGTTGATGTTCTGGAACAGACTTTGTACAACAAGCTATTCTCTATTCTACAAAAAGCTTTTCATTGAAAGGTTGTGCTCTTTTGGTTCGGCGACACTAAGACCGAAGCGTGGATTCCTAGCAGATATTCAGTCCATAATGAGCGAACACAGCATCGATATCTTTTTCCTAGAGTACCTTTTGAATCGTGACGTTCCTCCAAAATACACTTGGAAGCAATTCGTAAGAACTGTAGTTGATACTGCTGCTGAACGTGAGTGAAGAGAGAATTTGAATCAAAGAAAAGTGCTTCGCAGATACGTAGAAATACATGAAAAATTATCAACTCATCCCCTTTAGCTACTGGGTTTGAAATTTCCGAAACACACATGAAAACTATAGCTTCAGTAATTAGACTCTCAGTCGACATTATTAAAGAGGAGCACAATTGATTGATGTTGCAAAGAAGAAAATGTGCATTAGGAGAAAAAATACAACTGATAAAAGAAGGAACTTATGGGTGTTATCGCATCATAGCGTTGAACACTGAACATTCCAGCAAATCAAGAGGTTATCATCAAGGGAAGAGTGTGTGCGGTGGAGGGCAAAAGCATTTCGATTGTTAATGGTTTGGTGGAACCAAATGAAAAGTTTTTGTCGACAGGTAATCTTGTAGGGAGGACCTTAGTCACAGCAGATAGAGTTGTTCCAATTCGAATGCTGAACCAGAAAGTTGAAACACAGGATTCTCCACATTTGAAAATGTAACCATGAAGGAAGCTGCGCGAAGACGAAATGAGGCCGAAAATACTAATGCATCTTAGACTTCCTAATCTTCATAAATCAATGATTGGTTTTACAATTTTTAAACTTAACCATATCTTGCAACACAAAAATATTTTAACTAAAGACGGCGATTGAGACGCAGGCCTTTTGCAGATAATAAAGTTAAAGCTTAACAGATCATGGGAAATTGATTGAATACAGAGGAATATGAAAATTTTACAGAGTATTTTTTTTCTGGCTTGAATCGCAAGCATGATGATTATTGTGTTCGTTATACCGTACCGGTATTGTAATTTTTTATAAACCCGTTATAAATCTAATTATTGAGTGAACATGTTGAAGTTCCCCAAAAAAATTTACATGTGTACAGGATAATTAACTCTTAATATATTGATCATCTGATGGACTATCCATTGATTGTCACACTTCACAGCATAGTCGCTGATTAACGACGTGTTTGTTTAGCACATTCCTCTTTCCTTCGAGGCATACCAGGTGTACGGCAGTCGTAGTATAAACACAATTAACTACTCAAGTCATTAAAAAAAAGTAGGTGTCAGCACTGAAATGCAATAAAATCTAATCATGGCGGATGCCAATTTTAACCATGGCGCAGCTTGTTTAAACATGGCGCACATAAATTTAACCATGGCGGGCCGCCATGGTAAAACCCCTTGTGGAGAACCCTGGAAACATTTACAGAGGCACTCACATAGCGGAATTGTCATCCATCTGCGCATTACTGAAGACAGAAAGTCAAAGAAAAATCCTGTGTTACATGAAAAACTTGAAGATTTATTAAGGCGTAGTAGTACCGACCTGACAGAGGACCAGATACCTAAAGTGAGAGCCTTTTTGCGACAGTACTCCCATGCGTTTTCACTCAGTACCTTTGAATTAGGTACATGGAGCATGGAATTAATGTTGGCAATGCTCACCCCACAAAAGAACCTTTGCGACCTGTCCCTTTCTAGGCTGCCGAGGAAATAGACAAGCATGTAAATTATATGCTGGAAGAAGGAGTTATAGAGCGCTCCTCTAGCCCCTGGGCAGCAGGTGTTGTCCTAGTCCGAAAGAAGGATGGCAGTACTCGCTTCTGTGTTGACTACTGGAAAATGAATGGACTGACCATAAAAGACGCCTACCCATTGCCGCGAATTGATGATTCACTGGGCAGCCTCTCTGAAAATTCATGGTTTTCGGCACTGGACTTATGGTAGGGGATACTGGCAGATATCTTTAAAAGATAATAGACTTCGACTGCAAAATCCACAAGTTCTGTTTGGGGAGAATGAGAAAGACGAAGACGCTGCTAGTACAGAATGTGCTTGTGGTCAAATACGAAAACCGCGAGAATGAAAACCTAAGTCTTACTGAAGAGGAAATTGGAGATAAGCATAAGGTCCATCCTCTGCGCTGGCATGAAGACTATGTGTTACAAGAGGAACCTTGGGCCAGCAAGCGAACCTGATTGGTTCTATTTACCATTGGGTAAAATAAAATATAGATTTATTGCATGATAGTGAGGGAAATATGAAGACTTATTCAGCCAAGAAAAATCATATTCCCCGAGGGCTTCGCCCGAGGGGAATATGATATTTCTTGGCTGAATAAGTCTTCATGTTTCCCGAACAGTCATGCAATGAATTGTTTATTATACCGAAACAAGCAAAACCTTTGAAATAAACATAAACTTTCAAATTCGGCACCGCTCTCAAATTCACTTTCATTGTTAACGTAAAGTCACTATAAAACCCTTTGATCAACACATTGTAATCAGTTTTGTGACGTAAACCAGGCTATTGTGACGTCTACTACTCTCGGGAATTTTCGTTCAACGAACGAGAACTATGTTGCGGGAAAATTCACTTGGTGTTCCGAAGAGGTGGAATATGATGAAAAGCGTGCCGACGACGGGAAATATGAAGTTTTACGGCCCGATCACGTGATAACCTAGAACCAATCAGATAACGTGTTGTGTAGAATATTTATAATTAGGTATGATAATATATTTTATTTTGCGTAATGGTGAATATGAATAGTTGCATTGTCTTTGCTATTCTGCTCAGTAAAAATTATTTATATTTTATTTTTCAGAATGGTAAATACAATGACAATATTTTTTGCATGAGAATTGTGCTTTTATTTGATTTTCCAAAATGCCGTTGTAAGTTTTCTTATGCAAGGATGCATAAAGTTGGGGTGGGGTGATGTGCAGGAAAACTGTTTTCTAATATTTTTATTATTTTTATTGTAACGAAAGTTATCGCCCTTGTCGTTATTAATTACTTATTATATGAAATGAAAATAAATACTTAATTAGTGTTGAATTTGAATTGAAGTTACAATGTATCAATAATAATCTTTGTACATATGTATGTTTCTTTAGTTGGTATGATAAAATTTTGTTGATTGAAAGCTTTATTTGTATATTTAATTAGTTTGTAAATAAATAATCACGGTGTATTTTATATGGTATTAACATATAAAGGGTTTTACTGGCGATATTACGAGAGAGGCTTTAGAGGTCAAACTTGAAAAACCTTGCGTGTACATGTAAGTGTGCGGACTTCCCTGCTTATATTGTACTGTGTTTAGTGATAAAAGTGTGGTGATCCCTGGTTTTTACTTGCTCGAGTTTTCGGTCATCCCTGCTCTAAAATCTGCATCTCATAGCAGCAAGCTTAAGTGTGTGGATATTCTTGCTAGTTGCTGCGCAGGATGAGATGTAAGGATATCCCTGCCTGCATCTTGTGGTAGAGCATTGGTGTGCGGACATCGCTGCCCGTGTCTCTAGTCTAGAACCGTGTCTTAGTGTCAAGTGTGTGGTCATCCCCGCTTGTCTCTAGTTGAAGTGCGCTGGTGTGTAGACTTCCCTGCCAGTGTCACCTTTTCGCTACCAGTAGAAACCTTGTATACGCAGTACCAAGTAATTAAGACTGTACATTGTTTATATTTGCAGCATCTCAGGGCTATTTGTTTTTATCACTGGTACATGTACGGGCCGGCGGGAGTTCACAGGCAGTGACCTGCCTTGCACGTTATTAAGTAATGTACATAATAGAAATGTCACTATGTATCATATGTATTTATTTAATAACTGGGAAAAACTCAATGCAGTGCTCTGATCAATGGGAATGTTTTATATTAGATTAATATTGTTTGACATTTTCTAATGCATTTACATGTATCTATTTTCTTTAAGTATAAAATAAATAAAATATCCATTCAAAGATTGTTTTCTTATCCATTTTTTAACGCTTTACAAACACAACCCAAGTTAATTAAGGGGGGACCTATGTCGTTCTACGTCAAAGCAGCGTTATGTGACGTCACAATAGCGACGTTTGTTTTTTTTTCCCGCTGACTTTTGCAACTGTGATCATAGGCATAACATTGTTATTAATCATAACGCACACAGTTAACAAAAAGATTTTTTTTTTCATCATTATAACAGTTTTATTTGATTTATGAAGTTTGTTAATATTAATTAGAATTCTATTCCTTCGGTTGATAATTCATAGCAATTTCAGTTGTAAAGAAATACCTCCATGATATGCTGATATAAAAGTACAAGAAATATAAGATAAAATTCAGCAAAGAAAGCAGCTTAAATCAGGAAAATATGTTTAATTTTAAGTTTATCATTAATTGTATTTTCTGGATGAAACTAAGAAAAAAAAATAAGAAATGTACTTGTAGCTATATTTACTTATTGATAAATGATTTATAGTATATGTAGATTTTATTGTATAAAGTCATTCATAGGTTCTATTAGGTGTTGGTTGTTGACGGGGTTATGGGAAAAGACTTTATCTGTTTCAAATAAATTCTAATCAAAACAAAATACTCGTTTTTTGCAAAATAGTTTTATATTCAGATGTTTGTCAGTGCTTACCTACCTTTTTTTTAAGTGCAGAAAGGTAACTATTTATGACAGAAGAGTACGAAAATAAAAGAAAACGTCATATTTCTCGTTTATTTTATCATAAAGGTATACTTTTTTCTTTGTTGAAATAAAGAGAGGAGGGGTCATTTGTTTCAAAAAATATGAATTACAACATTTTCACACAAAGACTTTTTAAGATATTATACATTTATTGCATGATAGTGAGGGAAATATGAAGACTTATTCAGCCAAGAAAAATCATATTCCCCGAGGGCTTCGCCCGAGGGGAATATGATATTTCTTGGCTGAATAAGTCTTCATGTTTCCCGAACATTC
This sequence comes from Saccostrea cuccullata, assembly GCF_032062105.1. NCBI lineage: Eukaryota > Metazoa > Mollusca > Bivalvia > Ostreida > Ostreidae > Saccostrea > Saccostrea cuccullata. The sequence continues at coordinate 30,730 of NW_026929740.1, read as the reverse complement.
ATGCAATGGATTGTTTATTATACCGAAACAAGCAAAACCTTTTACATAAACATAAACTTTCAAACACGGCACCTATCTCAAATTCAATGTCATTTTTTACGTAAAGTTACTATAAAACCCTTGTTCAACACATATTCATCCGTTTTGTGACGTCAACCAGGCTATTGTGACGTCTACTTCTCTCGGGAGTTTTCGTTCAACGAACGAAAACTATATTGCGGGAAAATACACTAGGTGTTCCGAAGAGGTGGAATATGATGAAAAGCGTGCCGGTGTAAAGACGAATAATGACCCCCATCGAATAATGACCGGGGGTTATATTTCAACGACAAAAAATGACCCTTCACCCGTAGAAAAAAATAATTTTTTGTAGAAAAAGAGTCAAAGAGGTCATTATTTTATATGTTAGTCCTATAAAAATTTGACCCCCATTGAAAAATGACCCCCTTTAAAGTGATACAAAATTATTAACCGGTGAAAGGGAAAATATGCTGTATATTATAATTGTTCTTCCTTCGAGTAATTCATGCATTTGTTCGAATAGACTTGATTTTATTCTTCTTAGCACGTAGGGGTCATAAAGTTCCTCATTTCTCTCTGCCGAAATATTGACAAATCAGTTTTAAGCAATTAACAATCAAACAATTAATCTTTATTTCTCTGATAAAGGAGCAAACCTAGAAAATCAAAGATGGTACATGTAAATGGATCAAACGCACGCTGGAGATGAAATTTATGAATATAATTTTTTTTCTTTACTGACGCCATTGATACGTTGTTTCAGAAAAAAAATATTTGTTGGTAAAAAGTAGAAATTTGTAGCAGACGAAATAATATCGATGCGTACAAATAAGTAATTTGTTCGAATTAATAAGGTTTCATTCGGACGAGTGAGTAAAAATAGAAATGGATGACAGGACGCCTCGATGCTGTATATTTTTTAGATGTTCCATCCTATACATGCAGACTATCACTATATGATTAAAGATAGTTTAAATCTTTGCAAACACAGATTCTTTTTGTTCCACCCAAAAGAACATTACTTTAAATCAAAACAAAAAAAAATTATGAATGAAAAGCAAAAATATAAATAAAACTCTATACCTTTCAGTAATACTGAAAGAGGCCCTAGATAAAATATTAAAATGAAGTTAAGCCTTCACACAAGTACTATCATATCATAATTTACTACGCAATGATTAAAACATACTTTAAATGTTGATGGGGGTATACTTGAAAGCATTGTGGCAAAGTAACAGTTGAAAATTAGTAGAATAGTAGGTTATTTTAAGCTTATTTTTAGCCCCACTTAATAGAAAAATAAAGGTAGGGTAGTTTTTTTTTTTGTTGCTTTTGTTGATAATCGACTTCCTCCTAAATAAGTAAGGGGGTGGGGTGGGCATAACACCTAAAAATATGCTCTGTAAAGCTATGGGCTAGTGTAAAATACACATTCTAATGAACAAAACTTTACATCTAGACATAACCTTTTGATTTAGCACACAGTATCCATTACATTTCTAAATTCTTGTTTTACTCCACCCTTTTACTCAGTTCTGAGTATATTTTTCAGAGAATTTAATATGAAAATCAGAACAAACATTTTCATTTTTGTAACGTCTTCTTTATATTGTGTCATAATATGAAAAGTTAATTGAAGACCATTTCTTTTTATGTCCCCGTAATCGAAGAATCGGGGGTATATAGTTTTATCGTTTCCGTTTGTACGTCTGTCTGTCTATCTGGCGGTCTGTTTGTCCACAAAAACTTTAACCTTGACCATAACTTTTCATTTATTGGAGCTATGACTTTCATATTTAATTCGTGTATTTTTTGCAACAAGACCTTACTTTGGTTACCACCAAATTTGACCTTTTGACCTTTACCTTGGAGTTTGTCCCTTTTTATACAAAAATGCCATTTTTTTTACTTTGGCCATAACTTTTAAACGGTAGATACTAGTACTCTCATACTTCACATACGTATTTTTTTTTGGCATGACCTTTCATTGGATACTAAAAACTTTGACCTTTTGACCTTGACCTTGGAGATTTCCGTATTTATGAAAAAAACTTTAACCTTGGCCTTAATTTTGGTTTTCATACTTCACATATGTAATCCTTGTTACATTAAACCTTTCTTAAGAAACCATCAACTTTGACCCTTTGACCTTTGAGTTTGACCTACCTTTCAAAAACTTATCCTTAACCATTACTTTTGAACCAGTGGTGCTAAGGCTTTCCTATTTTTCAAGTGTATTTCTTTTGAGAAGACCCTACTTTGGGCACCAAATATATTTAAATTGCAATAAAGAAAAGTTTAATCTTCGCTATATTGCCATACAGGAGCATAGCTGTTTCACAAACACATCTTTTTATATGTAAGAAGAGTTGCGGATAAGAGATGGATACCCCAAAGCGTAACAGACGGACGGACGGACATCCCGATCACTATATACCCTCTCGCTTTTCAAGCGGAGGATATAGTAATATATAACACTGCTGATTTTTCTCTGTCAGTACGATGATTTCCACCATCGGAAAACAATGTTTACCTAACCCTTTAGGCTCGATAAATCTAATTTACTCCTTTAGAATCTGAATCATCGCACTGACCTTAAAATATTGTAGTAATTATATAATGTTATGAGATCAACATATCATCAATTTATTCCCATTTAGCTCAGGTGAGTATTTTGGGCAATATGCTTCTTTATCTAACTTTTTTTGCCTCTAAAAATTTCAGCTTTAATCCACAGGGAGTCATTTTTCTACGGGGGTCATTTTTCTTCACGTGGGTTCCACAAATTTTTAGGGTGGTGACACTTTTTTTCTACGGACAAAAGGGTCATTTTTCGACGTCGAATAATGACCGGGGGTCATTTTTGTTGGACTTGAAGGTGAAAACGTTGCCCGAGGCCGCAGGCCAAGGGCAACATTTTCACCTTCAGGTCCAACAAATCGTATGTTGCCCGAATCCAAGTCTGTAACTGTTTTGTTATACCCTTCACTGCTCACTTTAAATTGATCAATTTAATCAATTGATACACGCTATACTATCAATTATTTTACATGGAAAATTATGGCTTCTTCAGCACAGTAAATATAAAACATCAAGCTGAGAAAGAACAAAATCAATTATATTTCTATTATATCACAAAAATTATTTATCACAAAACATACTTTCCCTTCTTCCTAACCTTGCTGTTAGCAACAACTCTTAATGTAGCTCTTAACTTCGGCTATTTTCGCGTCGCCGATATTGAACAATGATTATTGATTGTGACGTAACAGACGAATGACGTTGCGGTCTAACAATTCTTATGTAAGACCGGTCAATAGTGAAATTGTTAGACCGATGTAAAAACATTTCTTTAGTTGGACTTTTTATTAGTAATACATATATAGAAGGATATTTATAAGGGTATAACAATAAGTTTTACGGCCCGATCACGTGACTACTTAGAACCAATTAGATAACACGTTGTTTAGATTGTTTTTAATGAGGTATAATAATACCTGTTATGCATTTCGGAATTGTAAAAAGTACGACAAGAAAAACGGGGTGATACTTACATTGTGCTCCTTTATAATTTTTCATGCGAGATGAATTACAATGAATTTGCCTTCCATTGAAAGATAAAAGTCATATAATTTAAATACCTGTTGATTTCAAATGTAATTTGACATTTTTGGTACTTTTTAGCGCATATTTGGAGTAGAACAATAATAGAAAATAATCTAATTTTTAGCATTTCACACTGTTTTTGCACGTGCTCTTGTGTAAAAATAAGCATATAAAGGTATTGTTTTTAATACCTAAAAATTAAGAGCAAGTGGTAAGGAAATGTCAAAGTTTTGAAAAATTCACACAAAGACTTTTTGGACATAGGTCCCCCCTTAACTGCAATGTGAATTATGTGGATGGGATCTATTACCACAGATAGGGATATGGCAGTACTCCCATTTCTTGTAGCGGTTAGTAGTGAAGCACCAGGGGCCAACTTTCTCCTTAGCCCGCGGGTTCCTGCAGAAATTCTCGTGCATGCTGGCGTTACCAAGCAAAACGTTGGTGTAACTATGGGACCATGGCCATTGTCGGTCCCATCTCTGACATGTCTTTCCAGAAATAGTAGTAGATTTGTTTCCTCTGTATTCCATCCCCTCTCTGGTTATTTTACAGTCTAGCACTTGAAATGTTGATACAAAATCTCTTAAATTTAAAGTTTTTTTTTCTTATTATAAACATATGAATATTAAGATATATTAAATAAAAGATAATTTGGTTATATTTCTATGGGGTATAGAAAAATTAAAGATTAAAGTTCATTCTATTATATAAGGGAAAATGTCAAAGCTCCAATATTTTTGCAGGAAATGCGAATTGAATTATCAGCAATACATTTTCTAGAAGCAAAATGATCAACAAAATTAGTTTAGGTGAAGAAACGATAGGTATCGAGACATTCACAGAAACTGTCTTGATTTTTATACTTATTTGGTATTTTTGTCTTTAATTTCCGCCATGTATTCTATAATACATAGTGTAAAAGGAATTTGCTATCATTGCAAGACACCAAAAATCACTTTTCATTTCATATCATGCTAAAAAGCATTGGTATCTAATGCTGGAATTAAGAAAATCTTATTTCTCTTAAACTGTTTTAATTTTTTCTCCTTTTATAAAACCTTTTCCAAGACTTCCAAAGACCTTGAATCTTATAAAGGTGGATAAAATGATGTTGTTGCATAAAAAAATTCATTTCTATGCCTCATTTTTATGCATTTCAAATATGTCAAATTATATATTAATTCTTGGAGTTATCCTTCCTGGCTGAGGATCGGATATCCTTAACAGGGGCAATTGAAATTGATGTAGTAATAATGTATAAGAACATCGTTGTGCACAAACAAGATAAAAAAGACGCATGGGAGCTGCTTAGAACATTATATTACAAAAATAAATGGTCAAACAAATTGTGTCTTTGAGTGTTCAGTGATTGTGTTGTGTCTACCCATCAAGATCCTTAAATAATTGTTTTCTCTTAACTTGCCCGATTAAAGTATATACTAGTATCTTGATCCTCTAAATTACATCACAGATAATATTTAACTTATTTGTTGAATACAAAATACATTTTGTTTTGATTGCAAAACTTATTTCAGTAATTTTCTTTCAATATATAAATTCAACATTTGAGTAATTCATTACCACAAAATGGAATATGACAAAGCTCCCATTCTGTATCGGGGTCAATTGTAAAGCACCATGGAGTAGCTTTTGTCCCAGGTTTTGGATTTCTGCAATAATTTTCGTGTTCACTGGCGTTTCCCGGAAGTCGCACGGCGTAACTATGTGGATGGGGAGTTAGGCTGTCCCATCTCTGACATGATTTACCGGAAACAGTCACTGAAATGTTCCCTCTGTATTCCAGACCTTCCACGGATATTTTGCAGTCCCTCGCTGAAACAATATACAAGTAAAAAGAAGGATATGGAGATAACGAACAGTATTCAATCTCAAAGTCAATAAAACAATACAAAATAAGAGCAGAGCAAAAACAAACCCCTGAAACAAATAAATAATTGTAAAGAAAAACATACCAGCTTAGTTTTAAACAAATGCTCATTAACCTTTATATGCAGATTTTTACTGATGTATTCAGAATTGGAATGTACTTATTGTATTGTGGAAATGAATGTTCTTTTTAAAAATCAGAAAAAATGACATAGCTTTAAAATGAATTCTGATGACTTGGGACCCAGAGATTTGATATAACGATAGTAACTATACTTGTGTCTGCACTCTTGCATTGTCATTCTAGGCCATTCTACCAAGTATATGTTATCCATCAGGTCAACATTAATATTTGTGCAAACAATATAGCAATTCTGGTAAATTTCTTTGATTTCGTATTGAATTCAGATAAGTGGAATCAAAATATTATCCATAAATCGTGGTATTATCTAATAAAATACAAGTATCTATCTGAAATGATGATGTTAACTTTTATGTTATTTTAACATGGGTGAAGTCCATAACTTTACATACATAAGAAAAAGGTATGTGCGTATCTTGAGTCCTGGAATACAAGGGAATAATTTACACCGGAATAGTTAGCAACCAAGGGATAAATTTCCATAAAATGTTACATTATATAATCTTAAACAGACACACAAATGATTCATTAGTCAATGGCAAATATCAATCAAGGCAAACTTGAACAGTTCGTGTTTGGGACTGTTGTAGATAACAGAGATATTAATGTTAATACCCATCATTCACCATTCTATATTATTTTCTATTAACGATTCTGTATTCTTTTTTGGTATTTTTCTGAAAGTGTACAGTTTAAATACCTTAATGGACGATTTTGCTAGTTAAGATTCAACGCTTACTCCTATACAAAATGTCTTCAGGCGTCAGACTGTACTAGATTTAATCAAGGCTTGTTTTACCAGTCGTGTAATAGCAGACCTGTGATGCCTTATCCACTGTCCATTGAGAATTGATGTATAAACACCCAATTTAAAGCAGGACATTAAAAATTAATGTTTGTTTTATTGTTATCATATTACATCTGGACATTCTCTGATTAATAATTCGTATTTAGCGTCACGAAATTAAGCAAATCCGTTCAAGAGATATCTAACATCTACATCAAATAAATATTATGGATATTTATTTTTAATACATACTAAGTCTTTACCCAAATATTCATATTCATAACATCGTATTAAATTCACTGCAAGAGAGATAAAAAGTGGCACTCTTTTGTCAAAAACAAAGATGGATATGGAGATACTGAACAGTGTATTCAATCTCAAATCCATAAAACAATACAAATTAGGAACAGAGCAACCACTAACCTCCAAACCATCAGAGGTGGCATCAGGTGCCATGGAGGAGTGAGCATCCCCTGCTGACCGGTCACCAATTTGTAACTTGTAATTTCTGTTTGTTTTTATGTTTGAGAATGAGGCAACTTTTTCCTATTTTTGAAAAGATCTGATAGTTATTTCACAACTTAATTTTCTAACTGATTAACTGTTTACTGATTCATAGACTTAGCAGTCATGATTTTTATTTACATGAGGTAAGATCAAACTACTGCTTGAAGTTAAAGGTACATTTATTAAATTTGGAAATATCCATGACACCGAGGACTGGAAATGAGGGCATTGCATGGGTACAAATTATTCAGCCGGTTGTCATGGGGTGTTTCTCCATGCCAAACCAGATTATACAGAATAATTTGCCTTAATTTTTGAAAATCAACCAATGAGATGCTATAATACAAACAAATTTAAATTATTTGTTTGTTTTCTCCATATTTTATCATTTAATTAGCTGTGTTCGATAAATAACATCACAGAAACAAAATACTTCAAGTGTCTTATAAACAACCATCAAGAAACTATTAATGATTCGGAAGGAATAAAAAATACTTACTTTGAGAAAACGTGGGGATGTTGTAATTTTCTTGTAAGCCGAACTTGCAAAGAGGCTAGTTTTAAATAATGTTTTCATATCCTTAAAAATATTTAATCAGGGTACGCTTAACAGGAGCAATTGAAATTGATCTAGTAATAATTTATAAGTATATCATTGTTCACAAACAAAATAAAAACGCATGGGAGCTGCTTAAAACATTATATAACAAAAATAAATGGTAAAACAAGTCGTGTCTCTGAGTGTTCAGTGATTGCTATGTGTCTACACATCAAGTTCCTTATATCATTGCTTCCTCTTCATTTTCCTGATTATAGTATATCTGGATCCTCTATATTACATCACAAATAATATTTAAGTAATTTGTTGAACACAAAATATATTTTCTTTTTTGAGTAAAACACTTATCTTAAAAATTATCTTTCAATATATAAATTCATTACGTCAGTATTTATTACCACAGAATGGAATATGACAAAGCTCCCATCTTGTATCGGGGTCAATTGTATAGCACCATGGAGTAGCTTTTGTCCAAGGTTTTGGATTTCTGCAGTAATTTTCGTGTTCACTGGCGTTCCCCGGAAGTCGATCAGCGTATCTATGTGCATGGGGAGTCTGGCTGTCCCATCTCTGACATGATTTACCGGAAACAGTCACTGAAATGTTCCCTCTGTATTCCAGACCTTCCACGGATATTTTGCAGTCCTTTGCTGAAACAATATACAAGTACAAACAAATAAATAATTGTAAACAAAAACAAAAAGCTTAGTAAAAAAAAAATGCTCATAAACCTTTTTTTTTTACTGATGTAATCAGAGTTGGAATGTACTTATTGAATTGTGAAAATGAATGTTCCTTTTAAAAATCAGCGAAAAATGATATAAATTAGGATGAACTATCATGATTTTGGACCCAGATTTTAAAGATAAAAAACCTTGTTTTTCTGGTCTCAACTGTAAGCTATTTAATTTCTGAGATTTGATATAACCATAATAACTAAACATGTGCCTTCACACTTGCATGGTCATCCTTGGTTATTCCACCAAGCATATGTAATCTATCAGGGCAACATTAATATATGTGCAAACAATACATTAGTTTTGATAATACTGTAGATTCCTTATTTTTCGCAAGTACTTTTTATCACGAATTGGCTCTTAAACATCAAATCGCGAGATTTATAATTTACGAATGAACGGCTGATTAATAGATTTTACATAGATTTCAGCACTATAAAAATGAAAGCGAGTAATATTTTTTCGCGAGTGCTGCTTCTCGCGAAATTACGCGGAAATTAATTCCTCGCGTTTAATTAGGAATCTACAGTATGTTTCTTTGATTTCGTATTGAATTAAGAGAGGTGGAATCAAAATATTATCAATAAATCAAGATATTATGTAATAAAATACGGGTATCCTTATGGAATAATGATGATAAGCTTTTATGTTATAAAACATTGGTGAAGTCCATAACTTTACATATCAATAAAAAAAATACGATCGTATTTTGAATCCTGGGATACCAGGAAATAATTTACATCGGAATAGATAGCAACCAAGGGATAATTTTCCAAAAACGTTACATTATAATCTTAAACAGACAAACAAATGATTCATTAGTCAATGGCAAATATCAATCAAGGCATACTTAAAGGGTTTGTGTTTGGGATTGTTTTAGATAACAGAGATTCTAATGTTAATACCCATCACTCACCATTCTATCCCATTTTCTATTAATGATTCTACATTTATTTTTTGGGGGTATTTTTCTGAAAGTGTATTTAAATACACTTTAAAAAGGATGATTTTGCCAGTTAAAATTCAAAGCTTATTCCTGTACGAAATGTCTTCAGGCGTCAGACTGTACTAGATTTAAACAAGACTTCTTCAACACGTCGTGGAATAGCAGCCTTGTGATACCATTTCCACTGTCCATTGAGAATTGATGGATAAACACCCAATTAAAAGCAGGATATTAAAATTTTATCACATTACATCTGGACATTCTCTTATTAATAATTCATATTTAGCGTCACAGCAGAAATTAAGCAACTTTTCTATCGTCAACTTCCCTTACTTATGCAGTAATAAACCTTCATCACCTGCATCCGGAGTGTATATATCTCAGTTGATTCGATATACAAGAGCATTCTCTATGTATAAACAATTTCTAAAACAATGTAAACTATTAACAAGCAAGTTGATGAAACAAGAATATCAACAGTTTCCTTTAAAGTCATCATTTCATAAGTTCTATGGTCGATACAATGACCTTTTCAGCAAATACAGTTTATCATCGAGACAAATACTGACTTACGTTTTCATACTAATTATTAATTCATTATTTATGGGCTGAATTGACGACGGATTTTTCCGTTATTCCCTGTTCATGACAAGGAGCACACGGCGGGTGTGACCGGTCAGCAGGGAATGCTCACTCCTCCATGGCACCTGATCCCACCTCTGATGTTTGGAGGTTTACTCTGCTCCTAATTATGTTCCCCAAACGAAGTTGGGGAACATATTGTTTTTACTCTGTTTCTTATTATGTTCCCCAAACGGAGTTTGGGAACATATTGTTTTTACTCTGTTTCTTATTATTATTATGTCGCCCCGAACGAAGTCGGGGACGACATATTGATATTGTACGCATGTTTTTTTTTATCCAGGCTGTTTCTCGGAGATGGCTGGGACAATCTTCCTGAAACTTTCCTCAAAGGATGATCACTGGTTGTAGTTGTGCAGTGAGGTCGTTCAGTTCCAGTATGTCTACCGTTGCCATGGAAACCTGTAAAAAGCGCCGAATTTTGTCCGCGAGTGTTCTCTCTGGTCCCTTAAACGTTCGTCATGAAACTTTTTTTATTTTGATGATTAGTATCTGTAGTTGTGCGATTTGCATTTAAAATTTTCAAATAATCGATTATTGCCATGGAAACCAGAGGAATGTTAAAATTCTTTAATTTCGATTTTCTCAATAACTACTCAAGCAATCGTTTTGAAACTTTCAATGTTAATTCCTTGCAATGTGTCAAAGAGATTTCTACTTTTAAAATAATTGTAATGAGTCGCTCACAGTTGTCATAGAAACGAAACAGAAAAAAAGGTTAAAATGGACACATGTGTTCTCCAAGGTCTAGGTCAAAGGGTCAAAGTTCTTCGTGTCCAATAAAAGTTCTTTTCACAAGGATTACATATTTGAAATACGAAAGCCCTAGCCCTTACCGTTCAAGACGAACCCCCCCCCCCTTTTGAAGCGCACTGCCAGGTAGAATACACAGATATAACATATACAACCTACAAGTAACGTTTTAAAAGTTTAATTCATAAAATAAAGTTCTCTTGCTGTGATTTGATAGTTTGCCAACATTAATTCTCCTTCTGTCTTGTCTCTAGATTTAATAATTATTTTATTTTATCTATATAAAAAAATAACGATTGTCAGCTGTATTTATTAGCATTTCGCGTTTTTTTGTATATCTATTACTTGTATATTATTCATTTCATTAGATAGTGCAAGTTTAAGTAAGAAAATAGGTACGTTATTTCCATAGTTTTTATTCATTCATAAATCCTAGGATCCGCTCCTACAGGTGCGCGAAGCCTTGATCACTATTGTAAACAAAACATTCATCTCGCCGAAAATGTTCATGATTCCGCTAAACTGAGAAAGTTTACACATGATTTATCATCTCATAAGAAACAGCAGCCCTGTGCAATGCAGAAATGCTCGAATTGAAGGTGGTATGTCAGGTTCGTTTTCCGGCAGAACCTCTAAAAATGAAAGTAAAAGTAGGTAAATTTCAGAGTTCTCACTAGCGTTATAATACACAAAATAATTCGGCTGATCTTCTTAATAAATTACGTTTGCCAAGCCTTTTTGGTAGGAAAGATCCTGCCAATTAACAAGTATGAGGCTCAGTTCAGTACATCTGCCCAATTTCTTTTATGCAAGTCTGCAAATTTAGGAACTTGTAATTTTTTCCTGCACTACTTTCTTCTCCTACCGATTCTAAAAATAATTTGTGGTATGTACCCAATTAAGGTCTTCCGTTTCCAACGAAAAGGACTGATACGACTCGATGGTTGTCCAAGATTAGCTAATGGACCATTGTTTTAGTGATAATAAAAATGAAAGCCTTGTCCAGTACGGGGCGACATATGCTATTGCTTGCAATAGCAGACTTTCTAGTTTTTTTTTCTTATTTGTTCTCCGGTACTTTTTTGTCCGCGAGTGTTCTCAGAAACTGTTCACCCAACTGAGCTAAAACCTTTTTAGGGTTAATAGGTGTGTAGTGTAGGTGTGCGGAACGAAGGTTATTTTGCGCGCATACGCCGGCACGTGCGTGCGCGTGAAATGAGTGAATTGACTGATATACTTAATATAGCTATAACTTTTACATTTTTTGATGAAATGCTTTGAAACTCATTACATAAGGATATATTAATAGTGGTAATAATATGACACTGTCAAATTAGCAAGAACTCACGCGCATGCACGTGCGCTGCAATCTGATTGGCTGGAACAAAAATCTCAATATCTCTTCTGTTTTTCGACGAAATGCTTTGAAATTTTAAACATTGTCATGAATTAGGATATCCTACAACATAATATAGAAAAAAATTCATGAAATCACGCGCATGCACGTGCGCTGTAATCTGATTAGCTGAAACTTTAAATGGCTATATCTCTTTTGTTTTTTGACGAAATGCTTTGAAATTTAAAACAAAGTCATGCATTAGAATATCCTACAATATGATATAGAGAAATTTTCATAAAATCACGCGATTGCACGTGCGCTGCAATCTGATTGGCTGAAACTTTAAATGACTATATCTCCTTTGTTTTTTGAAGAAATGGTTTGAAATTTAAAGCATAGTCATGCATTAGGATATCCTACAATATGGCAGAAAAATTCATGAAATCACGCGATTGCACGTGTGCTGCAATCTGATTGGCTGAAACTTTAAATGGCTATATCTCCTTTGTTTTTTGACGAAATTGTTTGAAATTTAAAACATAGTTATGCATTAGGATATCCTACAATATGGCTTTGAAAAATTTTCATGAAATCACGCGATTGCACGTGTGCTGCAATCTGATTGGCTGAAACTTTAAATGGCTATAACTCTCTTGGTTTTCATCCAAACAAGATGGGATTTAGAACATAGATAGATATTAGGGACTCCAACAAGAAGGTATGATCATCTTGCAAATGCACACAGTTTGTCTTTTTTAATGAAGCTTACAGGGAATATGGCACCAAAAGGGAGTTGGGGAGCGTTTGGGGAACATCTGTAACGGTCTCCGTTACAATTAGCACTAGTTTGTATTGTTTTATGGATATTGATATTGAATACTGTTCGTTATCTCCATATCCTTCTTTAAGATATATCTCATATCTAATCAGACTAAGTTTTCACCCAAATCTTTATAACATCGTATTCAATTCACTGCAAGAGAAATTTAAAAGTGTCACTCTTTTGTCAAAAACAAAGATATTAGCCAATTTGTAACTTGCATTTTCTGTTCTAACGTTTGAGAACGATGCAAATTTTCCCCATTGTTTAAAAGATCTTATATTTATGTCATAATTTTTTTTAAAGCAATGGATTATTCATTGATAGAAACAATATAAATCCAAGTCTTATTTTCTGCTTGATTAAATTCATAATGTAAATTTTTCTTTCCTTTTTTGCAAAGGAATCATTTCTTTACTCAAACGTCTGTAGAACACTTTTGATATCGCATTTCTTGATTTCGAACATTGATCTAAATTTGTAACTTAGATACATTTGTACATGTATATGCTTTGTAAGACAATCCTTAACAACATAGTTTGAAGTACAGTGGACCTTCAGATATCTGGACGCTTAAGTATCCGGACGATGTTATGTAATATATAATAATAATAATATAAATTTCTATAGCGCCCTATATAATAAAAAATATCACCCTAATGCGCTTTACATAGAATGTACATAAAACATTGCATATATTACTTTAAAAATAAAAAGGATCACTTCATTATAGATAGGGATTTGACATATAGGACCAGGCTTGGTTTTTTTCTCTACAAAAACCTTGTCGATTTCCGTTCTGATTAATGACATTACGCTAAATACATTTAATAATTTTTTTTTTCTAAATCTTTATTTCAGTGAGTAGAGGTAGGAGGAACCCTTACATTGATTTTCTGAGTTTGTTATCTCCAAATGTAATACTGTAATTGATATTTTTCTTTACTTGCATTGTACATAATGGTAATGTTTACTGCCTCTGAAATTCTATTATTTATGTCTAGGCTATTTTATCCATGTATATAATAAAACATACCATTAATGTGTGCAAATTATATAGGCCTAAATCAAATCTGAGGGAGTACAGCCACTGATATATGTACCCATGATCAATGTTATTAAATTCTAAGGAATATATACAATTGACATTCCTCGCAGCTCAATGCTACCAAGAACACCTGTATTGAGTAACACAGAGTGAGTTATTCTTCTCCTCAGAGAAAGAGGTTTGTTCCGCCTGACTGACAACTGTACATTGGATTTTTACGATTTGATATCTGTTTATAGTGTTTCTTATATCAAGAATAGGCATGCATAAAGGTTAGATAATTGAAGGAAAATACACAAATCTATAAAAATATTAAAATAGTCTTTGAAAAGGCGAAAATTAAAAAAAAAAAAGAGTGGTACCAGGTGGATTCGAACCCCCGACTTTAAAATGTTTGTTTACACGGTGTAAAAAGTTAGCGCACATATCAACTGAGCTAGTCGGATTATAATATTTGCTGGTATAAATTTGAAGCAGATTATGAAAATCGGTTTTCCTTATTTTTGGTAGGTTTTTTGTGAATTTCGACCTTAGGGCAGGGGTGCCCTTAAAAAAATCCTATCTTAAATTATTCCTTACATCCAAACCTATCAAAATATCACAATTTTATTTAGGGACAGGCCTGCCCTGAAGGAGTTCTAGGCCAAAATTCATGCAAAAATCAACGCAAGAAATGATGTTTCGGCCAACTTTGGAGGTTTATTGTAAAGTTGTAAATAATAAATTTTAGGTGTAAAATGGTTAAGAAAAACAAATAAAAATTCAATAGATAGATCAATCTAAAAAAGTTAATCAAAAGTTAATTTATAAAAATGAGTTTTCACTTTTCTTTTAGAACACTGGATGGATTTGGCTTGACGAATATGCAACGGGAGACTGTTCCATAAATTGGCAGCAGAATAGCTAAATTTTCTTTCATCATACGTTCCGGTGCGCACCCTTGGTAAATTGAGCTGCAAACTTCCGTCAGAGTTAGTTTGGCGGACAGTTACAAGTTCCTGTAAGTATTCGGGAGCAAAACCATACACAGCAAGGTAAGTAAAAACGAGGATTTTATACTTTGGCCGGAACTCCACTGGCAGCCAATGCAATTCAGCAAGAATCGGAGTGATATGATCGTATTTTCGTCTCCTTGTAATAAGTCGAGCTGCATTGTTCTGGATTTTTGTAGCCTTTCCACAGAACTCTTGTTTATGCCAACTAGTATACTATTCCCGTAGTCCAGTCGAGATGTAACTAAGGAGTTCACGAGAGTCTTGCACGCATCAGTTGAGATGAAACTCCTAATTCTTCCAATGTTGCGGAGATGATAATTGCACGTTTTAATGATGGACGCTACTTGCTTTTCAATAGTGAGAAATCTGTCAAAGTGAATGCCTAGATTACGTACAGACGTTACACTGTTAATGACACTTTCTCCAACTTTAAGTTGTAAGACTGGCACATTTTTGGATTGGAATTTCGTCGTAAATATTATCAATTCGGTTTTGTCCTGGTTTAATTTAAGAAGATTAGTCGACATCCAGGTCCCATATGTCCTGCAAGCAATTTTCAAGTCGCTTAAAATAGTTGTTCCAGTTTTCACGAGATTTTATCATCATGTACACCTGGGTGTCATTGGCATAGCAATGATATTTGAAACCGTGCTGACGACAAATTTCTCCAATTGGTTTAGAAAAAAGAAAATAAAGTTTTGGTCCCAGAACGGAGCCTTGTGGGACACCAAATGGAAAATGGCGAGGGTCTGACGTTTCCGTTCCAATGATAACACGTTGTTGCCTGTTAGTAAGGTATGATTTTATCCACACTAATGATTTTCCACCAATACCATATGATGTCTCTAAACGTTGGAAAAGTATTGTGTGGTCTATGACATCAAAGGCAGCTGAGAGATCAAGGAGTACCATAACAGCAGATGATTGATTATCAAGGGCCTCCATGATGTCATGATTAACTCGAAGAAGATCTGTCTCCGTAGAATGTTGTGGCCTGGAAGCTGATTGCAAAGGGTCCCTTAAAAGATTTTTGTCATGATGTTCATCCAGGCGTGTGGCAACAACTTTTTCTAAAATTTTAGATACAAAATGGAGGTTTGAGACAGGACGGTAGTTCTTATAGACGTCTTTATCGAGTCCAGATTTCTTCAGTAGTCGTCTTACTAATGCCTCCCTGAACAGTGATGGTACTTCTGATTGGTCGAATGAGATATCTATAATGTTGGTAATAAATGGAACTATGGCATCCAAGTTTTTTTTTTTAAATCGACGTCGGGAGTGGGTTAAGTTCACACGCTTTGGTCGGTGCTTTGCCTAGAATTGCTCTCACTTCGTCGTTTCTTGTGCGTCTGAAGTTCAGCAATGGCTCGCCGCTGAAAGGAATATCCTTATCTATAGTTTTTTCCATGTTAAAGGTAGTAAGTTCTTTAAGACCGTCTCTAATTGTGGCCATTTTGTTAATGAAGAATTCAGAGAATGCGTTAGACAACTCTCTATTAGATGTCGACGATGGTAGAATACTTTCCTGCTGTTTTCCCATCAGTGAATAGTTGCTTGTGGTCCATACCGCATTCTTCAATCTTTTGAGAAAAATAGTTTTGTTTGGTTTTATAGACAAGTCTGGCTGTCGTAGAACACATGTCCTTAAAAATTTGTCGATGAACCTCTAGTCCTGTCCTACGCCAAACTCTTTCGGCTCTGCGTCTCTCGCGTTTTGCATCACAGAGTTTTTCGGAAAACCACTGGGTGTTTGGTCGGAACAGAATTTTCTAATGTTATATTGTCTTGTTTAATTAATTTAGGTATCCGGACGCTTCACATATCTAGACAAATTGACTAGGAACCAAAGCATCCGGATAAGTGAGGCTCCACTGAATCTCTTTCAAAGAACTTCTTTGGGTATGTATGGGATCTAACAATAACTAAACTCTCTGATTGATTAACGCAGAGACTTCCATTTGTCTATCGTCAGCTTTCCTAACTTATGTAGCAATACTGAGTATACCATTATCACCTGCATTAAGGGTTTATGTCTTCAACTTGATTCGTAACGCAAGAGCATGTTCTCATACAACCAATTAAAGTAGTTAACCGGTATACAAGGGTCGATCCAAAAAGTAATGTCACAGCTTCAATTAAATTGTTACTAATCGACGTACAACAACAAAATTATAAATAATGGAAGCTATTTAATTTAAATCAGACCTGAAAATTTTAATTTAAGGTAAGTAATACTTTTAAGATTATAGAATTATATACAATGCTCAAATTTAGTAGTCGCCGCATCTAATTAATATGGCAATTAAGCCCCTTTTACTATTTATTCGTGAAATAAAAAAAAAGATTCTAAATGAGAGAGATATCTCTCTAACATAGAAACATATCTCTTTAGCTTATAGAGATATCTCTTTGACTAAAAAATATCTTTATACCTTAGACAAAAGTTTTCTTTGTTAGAGAGATATCTCTTTAGATTTTCAAAAAGAGATATCTTTATTAGCTAAAGAGATATCTCTTTTAATGAAAGAGATATCTCTTTTCCAGTGATACTTACAATAGAATAATCAATTCTCAACTTTAAAACGAAAGTGAAACAGGAAGTTACCCAGAATAATATATGTACTATGTAATAAAAAAAATGCTATAAATCCCTTGCTTGAAACAACAAATAATGGCAACTTCGTTGATAAAAATGCTAAAAGTTTAATATTCAGGCTCATATTATAATCTCAAATGCAATGGACCGAATTTTCTCAGCTTATGAAATAATCAATTATTTGTAATTTGAAATCTGGACAAACATTAAATTAATTGTGATGCTTAGTAAAGCTATAATGTAGAAGTACATGAATATGTCGAATTTTAAAAATACTTTAATGTACTTCCGTCAATAAAAAGCTTACTTCCGGAATAGGAAGGAGTAATTTTAAATGGAATTTAAATAAAAAATATGAAGAGAAATATCTCTTTTTGCTTGAGAGATATCTCTTTTAGACACTTTTGAAAGATATCTCTTTCCTTCTAAGAAATATCTCTTGAGATAAACTAAGAGCGATATCTCTTTAACTTTAAGAGATATATCTTTAACTTGGAAAGATATCTCTAAAGTAAAAGAGATAGCTCTGAAAGAGATATCTTTTTAAGGTTTAGAGATATCTCTTTTTCACGAAAGAGATATCTTCAAGTATAAGAGATATCTTTTCAAGTGGAAGAGATATCTCTCTTATTAAAAGGGATATCTCTCCAAGTATGAGATATCTAAGTTTAAGAGTTATCTCTTTCACATAGAGATATCTCTTAAAAAATGAGAAATATCTCTGTATTTTAAGATAAATTTTATTTTCTTAATGAATAACAAAAGGGCTTGCCATAAATTAGCGTCGTGATATGAATATGCGCCGTCATACTTAAAAACGTTTCCCGGTTAAAAAAAAATGCTTGAGATTCTCGAATACGTGAACAGTTTTCTATTCTTAAATAAATTCTTGGTATAGCTATTGTACATTCACTCTTTTCATAAATCTGTCAAAATTCCTTGTACATTATAATAGGAAAGTGTTCAAATCCATTTATATAACAGATACACGATGTCTTTTGACAACAACAGACGCCATGTTGAACGTTTCCTTCCGACCTCTCTTCTTTCAGTCTTCCTCACTTCTGATAATAATACAATGACCTATCACACTCTCTAAAATCGCTGAAATTATTTATAAACAAGACTCTTCTTTACTTTTAATTTTATCATTGTGAGTCTTATCAATCAGTGTTAACTGTCTACGAGGGTTGTCCGTAAAGTTCGCGGACAACATTAGTAATTACTGACACACATTGATCAAATAAATGAAACTATTATTTTCATTTAAAATTCATGTTTCATTTTATTAACGTGCAAGTTTTTTAACAAAAACAAAGCACAAATAGTTTTATTTTTGGTAGATACACAAAAGACAGACACTCATACCCGGAGCATCTAGACGTTATCCAGAGTCTAAAGCTAAATTCAGGGACGTAGCAACAGCAACCATTTTTTCCCCCAACATTACCTTTATTATAGAAAATGTTCATTGAAAGGATACCCCCCCCCCACTTTTAAACATAGTATAGTGATATCAAGAAATTGTAGGAAAAATATTGGAAGTGAAAGTGACTTGACTCTGATAATGTTGACCTTTACCCCCCCCCCCTCCCCCCACGAAATAGGATTAAAGCGATGCTACGCGCCTGAAATTCATGTAATCTTTCTCAACATAGTCAGCGTTACTTTTATACATTTCTTATGTTGCTTTGATCAGTCATCAAAAATGTATACAAATTGTTCAGGTTTCATAATAATGTAATATAATATTTAACACTTCCTGCCTCATATCCTGCAAATCATCAAACCTCTGTCTGCGTAAAAACAACTTTATGTACGGAAATACGGCAAAGTAACGTTATAAAATTCATTTTTTAAAGCACTGCAATCTCGTAATGATGCTCGTTCTTCAAGAATGGCATCCTGTTAAATGTCCCTTCCGTCCTAAAATGTTATATGCCACTTAAATACTATAAAACGGCTTCCTTTGTTATGTTTTCTCGACTATTCAAAGAATTTTTAGGTCTCTGTTGGTGTTTTTCCTATGTCTACACAAAAGTTTATCACTGCTCTCTGATCCACCCTTTCCGAAAACGTCCCTTTTTTCGAATTATGCAGATACTGTCTAAATAAAGTCTAACCTCAATATTACAACCATTTCGAAACTTTGAAGTTTGCAGGTTTGATGTTATTACTTTCGTCAACCTCATAATGTAAAAGCCATCCAAATGACTGCAGAATTTACAATTTTAATAGAAATGAAATGTACCGAGTGGAAAAATAAAATTTTAATTAAAATTTTGCTATGCTTCGGGTCACCATCCCAAGCCTAATAATGAAGTCATAATTGTTATCATGCATTTAAATTTAATATAATTTTGCATTTTGTTATTCACATTTAGTAAAGGATCACAGATATGCTAATCATAAATATCAATAACACAGCTTTTATTAACATTTTAGGTTGTCCACGAACTTTACGGACAATCCCCGTATACTAATTTCCCTATTTTGAAGTAAAAATGCAAAATGTATCACAGCTCCTTACGGCATCCCCCCTTTTGATTCAGAGTCGAACACATTTTTTTAAAATAACAAGAGGCCCATGGTCCTTATAGGCTACCTGAGAATCATGCAACAATTTTCAAATGATAGAATTTGGTTCATGTTTTAAGATAGATGCTACATAATTCACAATTTTGAAAGAGACTGGCACCATTGCTAATCATAACTATGAACTTAGCAATTGCTTTGTTTAGTTACTTAGCCTCCTTAATACCCATAGGCAGGGTAAGGGAACAAAAAATGCATTTCAGCTAATCAGTAATATTCAGCAATAATCAGAAGTGCCCCCTACAACACATGAACCCCTGACCCTAAGTTAACACATTACACAATTTTTGAAAAGGCACAATTGCTTATCAAAAATGTTTGATTAATACCAAGGAGCAGATTTCAAACAATTCATTTTCAATATTTAAGTAGAGCGACTAGAGCCCCCCCCCCTGGTATCCCTGACCCAGGGGCTTGGAAATTCATAACTCTGGAAGAAGAATCCCTGCACATCATAACTATATTGGTAGCTCATCGGCTTATTACCCATGAGCAGAGAAGTAAATTTTCAAAGAATTAATGTATTTTCACTTTAAAATCATTAAAGAGCCCCGCCCTAACACCAGAACCCACAACCCTGGGGCCATGAAATTCATAATTTTGGTAGAGGCATTCTTGCTCATCATAAAAATGTACTTAGTTAGTTTATTTAATACCTAGAAGCAAAAAAAAAAATAGATTTTCAAAGAACTAATGCATTTTCACTATATAATCAATAGAGCCCCGCCTTAACACCAGAACCCCTGCCCCTGGGGCCCTAAAATTCACAATTTTAAAAGAGGCACTCTTACTTATCATTACTATATACTTAGTTAGTTTATTTGATACTCAGGAGGAGAAAAGAAGATTTCAAAGAATTAATGCATTTTCACAATATAATCAATAGAGCCCTGCCCTAACACCAAAACCCCTGACCCTGTGGCCCTAAAATTCACAATTTTAGAAGAGGCACTCTAGTTCATCATAACTATGTACTAAGTTAGTTTATTTAATACTCAGGAGCAGAGAAGAAGATTTTCAAGGAATTAATGCATTTTCACTATATAATAAATAGAGCCCCCCCCCCAGCACTCGAACCCTGACCCTGGGGACATAGAATTTATAATTTTGGTAGATGCACTCCTGCTCATCATAACTATGTACTTAGTTAGTTTATTTGATACCCAGGAACAGAGAAGAAGATTTTCAAAGAAATAATGCATTTTCACTATATAATCAATATAGCCCCACCCTAGCACTAGAACCCCTGACCCTGGGGCCATGTATTTCACAATTTTGGTAGAGGACTCAATGCTGATAACAATCATGCCAACAGTTTGACTGCTTGATGTCCAGGAGTAAAGAAGAAGATTTTTAAAGATTCTATTAATTTAAGTGGTTTTGGCCCCACCCCCCAGGCCCCAGGGGGGGGGGGGCATGGACCATAAAATTCACAATTTTTGTTCCCCTTCACCCATAGATGCTATATGCCAAAACTGGTTGAAATTGGTTCAGCGGTTTCAGAGAAGAAGCTGAAAATGTTCAAATGTTAACGCACAACGCACGTCGCACGACGAACGACGACGGACGAAAACGGATAGCAATAGGTCACCTGAGTTAACTCAGGTAACCTTAAGCTTAACATCCCCTATGCTTGAGGTTGTAAAAATCTATAAAATTCATTTAATTGAACATTATTAAACAAAAGTTTCGATGTTGATTAGATTTGTATATGTGCATATTTTGCTATATTGTATTTGATACTGTGACACCAAATACAAAAGATATGGACACTGTGAAATTGCTCACCTGTGGACACTTCTTCTTGTAATAGACCCAGTACTATAAGAATACAATACCTCACATACATGTTCCTGGCTATCATGCCTGTTTATTTTGAAATGCCTTCCAACTGAAGCTGCTCTCTAAGTATCAGTTCCTGTCAATTTAGAAACAACCAACCATTGTTGACTGTCAAAGTCTCCTTTTCATATTTCTATATAAAGAATTTTATTCGGTAATAACCAATATTTGCCCCCGAAATCAAACTTTGATGGAAAAATATCTAATAATGTTCTTAAACATTGGGATATCTTCTAACTTGTGGGGATCCGGGTTAGAATAGGTCCTCAGTACCCCCTTTGCTTGTCGTAAAAGGCGACTAAATGGGGCGTTCCTTCGGATGAGACCGTATAAACGGTGTGGCACGAAAAAGATCCCTCCGTGATCAAAGGCCGTAAATGCTGAGCATAGGCGTAAATTTACAGACCTTCACCGGCAATGGTGACGTCTCCATATTAGTGAAATATTCTGGAGAGGGACGTTAAACAGTATACAATCAATCAACCAATCAATCTAACTTCAAAGCACAGAATATTTTCATAAGCAATGGCGTCATATATTTGAAACGACGTCACAAAAATGACGTAAATTTAACATTTCCCTGATTTCTAAAGGTAAAATGTCTATATTACGTCAATATCTTAATGTCAAGATCTAGTAAATGGAAGGTGCCCACAGATTTTTCAAATTAGAAAATGAATTCTTTTGATGATGCTTTATAACATTAGCTTGGTCAAAATAGGTGTTTCGGGGCATAATTAGTAGGGAAAAAAAAGATGAATATGGTGTTATTTTCAATGAAAAATTAAGAAAACCAGTATTAAAAATGGTGAGTTTTTCCATATATGGATACCGCACCTGGTTGTCAATGGTGACGAATGTCTTAACTTTGCAGAGATATGTGGGCAAGTCCTCCTTAAAAAGTCTTTTTTGAACCGCCGCAAAAGTGGATGCATTTATCTCGCCCATCCTCACCAATAGTGACGATTTGCACGTGTCAAGTCTTTATGCTTATCAAATCCCCGCAAACCGAATAGTTTATACATTTTTAAAAAAAAATCTGTATATTATAATGTCACAGGGTCACGGTCTTGTTAGAAGAATTCAAAACAAAACTGGTTCGGTCGTTTTAAATATTATTTTAATGGATATAAAGAAAAACCTAGAAAATAGAAAAACACTCTCACAACACTCATACAAAACAATACACATAGACAAAAACGAAACATAAAGACATTTACGAAAAGTAAGAATTAATAGATATTTAACCGACTGCCAGTAGATTGTTACATAAATTAAACAAGTAAATGAATTACAAGATTAATGAGCATCTTACCTGGCATCCAGTATCAAGTCAGATTTTCTAAAATCTGCAAATTTCAAGTTTGAAAAAAGTTAATGGCATGACTCTTGTTGTCTCGTAAATACCTTAAGGTGGGTATTCACTTCCGTCTTTCTTCCGTCCGTCACATACAAAATGTGCCAATGAATAGCTCATAGTAGACACATCCATCTGTAGAAGTTCCGGTATTGCAAGTTCAAAAGGCAGAATTTTGCTTTTTTCTTGGCGCCACTTTTCGAAAACCCCAAATGCCCAACGAGTATTTCTCTTTGTATTATAATTTTCTTGACTAGAAATCAACTTCTCAATTTTGGAATCAGAAATTCCTCCAAAACGCTTGGTCGACTCATCGCTGTTCGTTTCATTGAATCTATCGGTGACACCTCCGTCCAAATTAATATCTTCAAACAGATCGAGGTTAACTGCATTCGGGCCTGTCGGGTTAATGTCAAACTCGTTTATATAGTCAATGACTTCCTCTTCTTTTTCAATGGCATCGTAAATCTGTGATCTGTGAAATCATCCTCGGTTATTGCCAAAAAGTCGATCTCATCAAAATTAATGGTGCCGATTTTGTTTTCCATTTTTTCTCTCTATTCAACTGGAAATGTCGTCTGCACACCAGTTGCGCTTTACCACAATGCTTTGCGACGGTGGGTGGAGTTTATCAAGAAAATTCTAGACTTTTCTAGATATTAACTTATTTCCGCTGCACTAACGCTGTATAGGAATGGTAGGCGGAGTTATCCATGATACAATTTATTTATAGTTACTGGTAATAACTTAAGTACAAGGTAAGGTTTCCATACAAATTTTGCCCTGTGATTTTCTAAAAAATGAAACTGATGTAAAAGTTGAAAATTCATGCTTTTTAAATAATTGAAATTTAATGCAGAAAAATCATACAAATCATTTTTCTCACATGTGTTTGAATGCTAATTATGACGTCATAAACATGCACATTTTCCCGTATTTTCTTTAAAAGTTGCAGAAGACACCAATTTTCAATGGAATTTTCTTTCAAATAACAATGTCTACAGGCATCTCCGGCAAAAATCTTTGGATATGTGATTTGTTATTGAATTTTGCACAAAATATCAAAAAATTAACGGCGACGGCTTTGGACACTGTTTTCTAAAGGAAAATTACCTTTGAAATGTGCCATTTTGAGGCCTTTTCTGTTGAAAGTAGAGAAATGCTTCACATTAATGACGTCATATTTGCAGAATGGTTAATCTTCATGCCATATTTTTTCCTGATTTATCACAGTAATATATTGAACTAATATTTAAGCCAGTAAGTTTCAAAACGTTTTGATGTCTTTACATTTTTAGGGCGCAACAAAGCTAAAACCATACCTTTTTCTTTAGCGTACATCGAACTTGACCGAGACTCGTTGCTGCGCAACTCGTCCCGCCCTAATGCGGATGTACGATAAATTAAATTAGCCTTTTACTTGTAACTGTTTCAAAATATCACTTAAAGTCATCGAGCGCAGGTCTGATCAGGCTCAATATTTAAATGTAATGTGTAGAATGGAAATATCAATGAAATATGTAAATGTATATATTATTTCTATGCAAACATGCGCTCTAAAAATTTTAAAGCTAAAATTGTTGAAATTTTGTTCATTTTGTAATTTTTCATAAAAACAAAAATTGTCAATAAACTACTTAGAAACTATAATATGTTCTGTTAATTTATATTTCTCATACAATTTTTAAGATTCAGCACATTTCAAGAACTTGTATCAAAATTTATCTTTTGTGGGGGCAAAGATATGCAATATACCGCATATAGTTCTTTGTCGTTATTTTTGAAAAAAATTTGTGTCACTATTATTTCCAGGTTTTAAATTTTGGAAATCACCAACTATGCAAAGAGAATGACGCCTTTGACTTTTGAAATGACTCTATTTAGCAAATCAATTGAAAACTTGTACACCATTAATCGGAAGTTATTCGATTTTACTCCATGATTGGGAAACCACAGGAGAAAATCAGCTGAAATACGGATGCATTTATTTTATGTAAAACACCTTATTTCTGATAATCTCAAAAGAAAATACATCTATGTTGGAAGTGAACACGTATTTTTGAACCTCTGTTCTATCCGATAAGTCTGTGGTTTTCTTTTTTTTTTTTTTTAGGTTAAGATCATGCAAATCTCTATAAGGAGTTCACTCTCGCTTGTTTGCTCTGAATGAATTATTTACTCATTGTGAATTACCTCAGACACTTAGTATAATAATCATAGTAAGGGTTAAATATTTATTACTGAAACAAGTGCCTTGTGAATTGCTCATAAATCGGAGTAAACAACATCTCACATGCCTCTATGTTATGCCCCAAAAGCAACAATGTACGAATTTCGTGCTGTCAATACATAGTGATAATGTGAAGAAGCATTATGGTTCTATAATTCACAAAACTATCAGTTTATAACCCCAATATGTCAAAAAGAAAAACCTGAATATACATATACAGGGCATACTTAGACAGCTTTCGTTAACGTTGTGCCACAGTGATAGAACGACTGACCTAGAGTCACGGAGTATGGAGTTATAACCTTTTTGTCGCAGGCTAACTGTAACCCGCTAATCTCTTTTGTAAAATATGATTGTTTGTGTCCTATATTGATGAGCAGCCAAAAAGGTTTCGTGGTTTTTAGTTCCATCCTTACGATCAAATATTGATTTCACAAAAACCAGGTTCCAAGAACTTCTCTTACTGCATGAATCTTCTTTTTCCAGTATAATTTGAATTATGCAAATTATTTTTGTAAAAAATAAAAACAATTTTATTTTGATGTGTAAAATTTTTTTATTTTATCAAAATTATCGTACATTGAAAAAAATTAATTTCACACGTATCAAGCTCTTTCATTGGCTGAATTATTCAGAGGAACATATAATATGTTGGATAACATAACTTGCCTACGTCACAGTTACGTCAAAAACGTATTACTCCGCTTGGCGTTACTTTTAAAATAATGCTCAATTTAAAACCTTATTCTGGAGGAAAAATTGTCTTATTGTCTATATTGAAATTAAATTATAAGGAATGAAGCTAATTTTAACTTATGTTATTCGATATAACAAAACTTCGCGGTTTATAAAGCGTAAACTGCCCCAAGTTATGTTATATCGTATAACATAAGTCGAAATTAGCTTCATTCCTTAGATATTCTAGATCCTCAATATTCAATAGAGTTTCCATTTATTGTGAAATTTAGGAAAATGCATTAAAAGTAGATATGGAGTTGCAGAAGATTTGACCACAAACAAAGATCTTTCAAGAAATATTACAGGAACTGAAGGTATAACTTCTAGTATTAGAAATTATAATGACATAACTTCAAAGCTTTAGATTGATTTTTGAATATGTTCATGTAATTGTTGTTTTAAAGAAACATGTTTTGCTATCAGTGTTTAATTTTTTCAAATTTTATTTTTTTTTCTCTTTATTTTTCTCATGTAGTATAAAAAGTAATTTACACTAATGGCTTATCTAAAACAATTTATTTAAGCAATGAAATTTATTTCAAATTTTGTTATACGATATAAGTTAAATCGTATAACAACATTTGAAATGTCATATAACATAACTTGGGGGTAACTTACGCTTTATAAATGCGAAGCTTGTAAAAGGGACAAACTGTCCCAAGTTATGTTATATCGTACAACATAAGATGAAATAAGTTTCATTCCTTATAATTAAATTTCAATGTAGACAATGAGACAATTTTTCCATTTTTTCCATCGGAAAAAGGCTTCAAATATATCATATTTTAAAAGTTAACGTAAAGAGGAGTAATACGTTTTTGACGTAACTCATCGTGACATAGGCAAGTTATATTTTACAGAATGGATAAAACCGTTTAACCAATCAAATGACGTGTTACAACTAAAATTAAATTATTTAAAATTAAATGAGATCTGTTAGAATTTACAAAAGATAAAAATAGTTTATGGATACCTCGTATGGTGGTGTTCTATTCGTTGTTTAGAAAGGGGTTTCCAATAGAGTCCAGACGGCATTGAAGAAAGAAAAACTAAAGAACAAGATGGACAGAAATACACCAAGGGATTATGGTTTATTTTATTATGCAAGCATTATCTACTTTCCTGATTTACCTAATTAATGTTTTATTCTTTAATATATGGAAAGCTGGCTTTTACCAGTTTTGGGGTATATTTCAAGTAAAATATCAAAAAAATATTACAAAACATTTACTGCAAGTGCCTTTGCCATGTTTGGCTTTTCAGGCAGTTATATGTTAAAGAAGAACAATGACCAAATTTACAAAATATAAATGTCTGAAGAGCCAATATTTAACAAAATTTGAAAATTTTATGTTATTGTCTTGCAAAATATTTCAATTTTGTCACTTATACTCAAATCAATTTAGGAAAAGGATAAACTACTTACCATTGTAGCTGATTCATTTTCATACTCATTACAAGATGATGCCTAAAAGAAGGATATGGAAATAACGAACAATATTCAATTTCAACGTCCATTAAACAAATATACAAAATAAGAGCAGAGCAAACATGGACCTCCGAAACATCAGAGGTGGGATCAGGTGCCATGGAGGAGTGAGCATCCCCTGCCGACCGGTCACACCCGCCGTGTGCTCGTTGTCATAATCAGGAAATAACGGAAAAAATCCGTGGGTGTCCGTGGCTAAAAAAAATGCAACATATTTTATAAGGTTTAACAGATGACAAAAAATGATGGAAAATCTACTCAATGTTTCAGGAGATTATTTACATGTAAGTAGTTTTTCTCAAAGTTCTGTTTTAAAGTTTTGATTTCTCCACTTATTTGAATTCATAATATATTTTTTATATGTATTTCCAATTGGCTATTTGGAAACATATGAATACAGTATGTATTGTTTGAAATTTGCAAACACTGATTATATTTTTCAAAGAGTGATGTCTGATATAGAATGAGGATGCATAAAAAATTTGAACTAGAAAAAACACAGAGGTCAATGCATATGGAACTAAAGGTTAGTTATAGCTTAATTAAATATTAAGTCTATTTTCAGGTTTTGTAAGCTATTAAAGAAATTAATGTAACAATGATAAAATGAGAGAGAGAGAGAAAGAGAGAGAGAGAGAATATGGGCTCTGTCAACATAAAAGGGTTGCATTGTTGATATTTTTCACATATTTCTAAATGTAACATATTTGATTTGAACATATTTAATTGTTTAACACAAAAAGATCAGAAACAAGTTCTTACAACTTACAAGTTATTCTTCTGGTGTTAGTATTAAAGTTGATACTGTCAGTAACATAAAAAGTTTGGTGTTCTTTTTTTTTTTAATTTTTAAAAATGAGTTGAATTTGATAAAACAATATTATATGCGTATTTTGTTTAGACAGTCTCGTCCTGATACAATTAAACAGAGAAATCCCATTACAACTAAGAGTTGAATTAACAAGGAACATGTTGATTGGACTGAAGGTAGGTACTGGATCACAGCTTAAAATGTAGAAATTTACGTTAAATGTTTAACGAGGCTGGGGTGTGGCAGCCATTTTTAGACTATTTTTATCTCCTTTAAAAGGAGAGCTCCATATGAAGATATTGAAAATGATCAAATTTTAAAACTGAAATGTATTAATTTTTTCTTTGTGAAATGAAAGTAGACAGCTTAAATTACCGTATCTAAAAAAAATGAGTTAAATCTGGTGATCAATTCGTGATTAATTTGTTGACCCCCTAGCCTCCTTAAACTTTAGTTTGGTTGTACTTTCCAACTGTCAAATGCAACGGGATTTACAAGAGGAAAACATCTTTAAATGACGTTATTTTTTTCAATGATTTTTATTTCATTATTAAGAGTAATATGCAAATATTATTTATTTCAAATTACTAAGCATTATTTTTTTAATTGAATTTTTAAGAACCCTCTCTACACTGTACACTGAAGAGTTCTGATTCTATGGTATTTTTCTGCAGTTGGAGCGATCTGCCCTTAGATGTAAATTCTAAAAAATAGAAATTTAAAATATATTACTCAATTTGTAATTAAGTCATGTATTCTTAACATTTCAAAAGACCAAGATAAATTAAATGAACGTGTTTTTTTCATGTATTTTCTCTACTGAAGTAATTAACTGTGTTTTCTTTGAACATTTTTCCTGGGGGAAAATGCCAAGCACAATATAGTGAAAATTAAATAAATAAGTTTAATATTAACTCCTTTATACAATACATTTTTCTAAATGTCCAAAAAAAATATTTGCACTTGTGTATAGAGGGTCCTTAAGAGTAATATCAAATTACCAGTTATATGTGTGTTATTTATGCATTTATAAATAAGCAGTCCATACCTAAAATCAATTTTAAAAATAATACTGGTAATATGATATTACTCTTAAAAATAAAATTTAAAAAATAATACTGCTTGAGTATCTGATTGACAATATTTATATGGTTTTTTTTTTGGAGACCAGGTATTCCAACAATCTATTGGAATTCCCAAGGGTACAAATTGCGCTTCGTTATTAGCAAACCTATATTTTTATATTCATATGAAGCAGAATTGGTGCAAAATCTTATGCACGAAAAAAAGAAAACATTTGCTGTGGCCTTCAACTCGACATTTAGATATATTGACGACATATTGCCAATAAACAATGGTCATTTCCATTCCTACGTCGATTCGATATAATTATCCTGGTGAGCTTGAGATGAAAAAAATTCTACAGAGTATGATACATCTATTTCATTCTTGGATATTTTACTTGAAAAAGACACTAATGGTAATCTAACAACCAAGCTATATGATAAACTTCATGACTTTAACATTTCTATCGTCAACTTCCCTTACTTATGCAGCAATATATCTTCATCACCTGCATACGGAATATATATATCTCAGTTGATTCGAAACGGAAAAGCATGCTCTACGCATGAACATTTTCTAAAACGAGGTAAATTATTGACAAGCAAGTTGATGAAAACAAGAATATCAGCAGTCTCGTTTAAAGTCATCAATTTGTAAGTTCTATGGTCGATACAATGACCTTGTCAGCAAATTTATACAATTCATATCATTGAGTCAAATGCTGACGGACTTTTTCATACCAATTTTTAGTCCATTATTTATACACAGAAATTGACGTCCGTTATTTCCCAATCATGACAAGGAGCATATTGCGGGTGTGACCGGTCAACAGGGGATGCTCACTCCTCCATGGCACCTGATCCCACCTCTGATGTTTTGGAGGTCCGTGTTTGCTCTGCTCCTATTTTGTATTGTTTATCGACTTTGAGACTGAATGTTGTTCGTTATCTCCATATCCTTATTTCACGCATGAGATTTTGCACAAAATCTGCTTCATATGAATATAATGAATAGGTCTGCTAATAATGGATTCCCATTGGTACCCATGGGAATTCCAACTGTTTGTTGGAAGACCTGGTTTCCAAAAACAATAGATATTGTCAATCAGAAACTCAAGTGCTAAAGTATCTTTTTTATGTCACCTTGCTTGTGTTTACAATCAGAATTATTTTTATCAAAATAATTTTGCAACTGACCAATGACAAGGAGCTGTCA